>NC_050576.1:93358723-93658723 GCF_011100635.1 Trichosurus vulpecula | reverse complement strand
TGCAAGATTCACTTGAACTCAATGCAATAACTTCACATTGTGCTCAATTTTCCTATGTGTCCAGACTTTAGTGACACCCTGTAGCCAGAGGGCACAGTCGTGAGTTGAATATGAAGGGATAATATCTAAAAAATAAAATTAAGGGGTGAGAGAGAAATGTACTGGGAGAAAGGGAAAGGGGTAAATTATCTCACATATAAGAGTCAAGAAAAAGCTTTTCCAGTGGAGGGGAATAGGGGAGAGATGAGAGGGAAAGAGTGAACCTTACTCTCATTAGAATTGGTTCAAAGAGGGAATATCATACATACTCAATTAGGTATAGAAATCTATCTTACCTTACAGGAAAATGGGGGAAAGGGTTAAGAGAATGGGAAGTGATAAAAGGGAGGGCAGGTTCGGGGAGGAGGTATTCAGAAGCAAAACACTTGACAAGGGAAAGGGTGAAAGAAGAGAGAGAATAGAATAAATGGAGGAGGGATAGGATGGAGGGAATTACAGTTACAACTTTAATTGTGAAAAAAGGTGAAGCTAGTTTCTCTGATAAAGGCCTCGTTTCTCAAACATATAGAGAACTAACTCAAATTTATAAAAAAAAATTTAAGAATCATTCCCCAGTTGAAAAATGATCAAAAGATATAATCAGTTTTCAGAAGAAGTAATCAAAGCTGCCTATAACCGTATGAAAAAAAAATCTCACTCACTATTTATTGAAAAAATGAAAATTAAAACAATTCTGAGATACTGTCATATACATATTAGATTATCTAGTAGGACAGCAAAAGTAAATGACAAATGTTGGAGGGGATATGGGGAACATAAGACATGAATGCATTGTTGATAGAGTTGTGAACTGATTAAACCATTCTGCAGAGTAATTTGGAACTAAGCCCCAAAGCTATAAAAAACATGCTTCCCTTTGACCTCACAATACCACTACTAGGTCTGTAACCCAAAAGAGATAAAAATCAAAAAGGGATAGGACTCATATTATATAGATATAGATATATATAGATATATATATATGTGTATATATATGTATGTATGTGTGTGTGTATGTATATACATATACATACATACATACATACATACATACATACATACATATATATATATATATATATATACACACAATTTCTTTGGGGGGGGCAAAGTATTAGAAATCATGTGGATGCCTATCAATTGGGGTATGGCTGAACAAATTGCGGTGTGTGATTATGATGGAATACTATTGTAATGTAAGAAATGATGAGCAAAATGCTCTCAGAAAAACCTGGAAAGACTTACAAAATAACAGTAATATTGTAAGATGATGAACTGTGAATAACTTAGCTATTCTTAGCAATGCAACGATCTAAGACAACTCTGAAGGACTTATGATGAAAAATGCTATACATCAATAGAGAAAGAACTGATGGTGTTTGAATACAGATTTAAGCATAACTTTTTTCACTTTCTGTATTTTTCATGAGGTTTTTTGTATATATTTTCTTTCTCAATATGATTATTATGGAAATGTTTTGCATGACTGCATATATATGACCTATTTGCAATTGCTTGCCCTCTTAATGGTCGGGGGTGTTTTGGGAGGAACAAAGGGAGCGAATTTAGAACTCAAAGTTTTCAAAAGGAAAGTTAAAATTTGTTTTTACATGTAACTGTAGAAAAATAAAATATTAAATAAAAATAAAAGGATCTAGAATAAGTGAACAAATTAATTGTCAAAAAAGAAAGAAAACTTGAGTTTTTCTTTCTTTCTGTTAGACAAATACTAACATTTGAATTCATAACAAGAAAAGAAAAAGAAAAATTATAAACCTAAACATTAAATATAAAATAAGAGAAGAATAAAAGATGTCATGTGCACAGCAGAACATAGGAGAGGATTCAAAATATATAGCAATAACTTATCAAGAAAGCATATATATATATGTATATGAATGTGTATATATATATGTGTGTGTATATACATATACATATATATACATAATACATATATATATACATAATACATATATATACATACATATACATATACATATATATATATATATATATATATATATATATATATATATATATATATATATATATATATATATATAATACTGTGTGATAATTTGAAAGCTTTCCATCTTTTCTTTGCTTCCTTGTAGGTTTTCTTTTGTTCTCTGCTGTACACTTTTTACTTGGTTCTTTTTTCCCCCTTGTTTCCCTTGCCCTCACCACCCCAAGCCTATTCTTGAACATGAGTATTCATATATAGGTATTAAAATATACATACAAGTACACACACACACATATATATATATACATATGCATGTAAATATACACATATACATATATAAACATATACTTTCCCTAAGAGATTCTACTTCTAATCTTGTTTTTATGTTTGTGCATATCTCTTTTTTTGTATCTCTCCTAACTCCTCTACTTTACTTCTACCTGCTACCTTGCCCTCCTATTACTTAACCTACCTCCACTCCAGCAATTCCTCCCTTATCTTCCCATTCTGCTAAAGCTAACCCCCTTTTGTATACCCTTTTGATGTATTCCATCCACTTACCCTCTAAAGCTCCTTCCCTTATTCTCTCATTCCCCTAAATCTAAACACCCTCCTATAGCCCCCTTAAACCTCATCCATCATCCTCCCCTCTAAAGATCCTCCTCTATTCCCCCCTCCCTATCCCCTTAGAGTTTTATTTTTTTTAATTTAGAATACTTTTATACATATATGTATATATGTACATATATATATGTATATATATATTCCCCTCTTAAACTCATTCCCAATGAAAGTAGGTTTCCAGAACTAGCAGCCCCCCATCTAAATCCTCTGTATTGTTTCTTCCTCTTGCAACTCATTTGTTTAAAATAATAACTATTTTAGCTGTTCTTGAATTGTTTTACTTTTTGAAGGCATATCAAACTCAGGTCAACTCCAATCTTTCTTATAAACTACCTAATTATTAGTAACAATCTTAGATATGGGTTTTATATTTTCCATAAATTAAAGGTAAACATTGGATCCTTATTAATTCCCTTGTATTTGGTCATTGGCATGTACCTTATATTTCTCTTGCTTCTCATATGTCAAATTTTCTATTGAGTTTGGGTTTTCTTTAAGAGTACTGAAAAATCTGACAGTTAAAATTATGTTTAGTTTTGTTGGGTATAATATTTTCAGTTGGAGGCCCTGTTCTTTTGCTTTTCAAAATATGGTATTACAAGACCTATGATCTTTTAGTATCACCAACACTGGTTTTTATGTGATTCTAATTATGGTACCATCATATGTAAACTGGTTGTTTGGTTGTTCTTGTTGTTGTTTTTAATATTTTGTCCTTGATCTGGGGGTTTCTGAATTTGACTATAATATTCCTATGAGTTTTCCTCATAGGATCTCTTTCAGGTAGTGATCAGTGGATTTTTTTCTATTTCTACTTTCTTGTTTTAATGCTTCAGGACAATTTTCTTTAATTGTTTCTTGTATTGTTGTATGAAGATTCTTTTTTTATCAGAACTTTCAGGTAGTCCAATTATTCTTAGGTTTTCTCTTCTTGATCTGTTCTCTAGATCTGTAGTTTTTCTTATGAGAGGTTCTACATTCTCTTCTTTTTTCATTCTTTATATTTTTTTATTCCTTCAACTATTGTAACTTCACTGGCTTTCCCTTGCCCAATTCTGATTTACAAGGAGTCATTTTCTTTAAAGATTTTAGATCTCTTTTTCTAATTGGCTGACTTTCCTGTCATAATCTTCTTGTTTTTCTTATATTGTTCTTATTTTTCTTTTTAGATTTTCCCTCAATCTCTCTCATTCGATTTTTAAAGTATTTTTTAAGTTATTCAATGAATTATTTTTGGGCAGGTGAGTATTTAACATTACTCTTTGGGTTACAATAGGGTTTCTTTGCTTCAGTATCCTCCACTCTAGTCAAACCCTTGTTTTCTCTATGTAGCTCTCATTGGTTGGATTCTTTCTCCTTTGCCTGTGCATATTTTTGCCTGTGAATTTTTTTGGTAATAATTTAGTTTTTTTTTTTATCACCTCTAGTCCTGAGGTATGGGGGATGGTGACTCTGGATTCTGATCCAATTTGATTCTCCCCTCTGACTAACTCAAACCAAGATGTGTAACCAATACCTGTAGCCCACAGACAGCAGTGTCCTCACCCCATTGCTTCTGCACTCACCTGGCATGTGCTGGTTCTTTCTCACCACCGCTGCTCTCCACAGTCCAGCTAGGTCTGGCATTTCTTGTCAGCAGATGTTCCCTAGATCTTTCCCAGGTCAAATGTCCAACTCCCTTCACTGTCCCTGGAGGTAAAAGTTCCTGTGGCTAAAGCCAAGGCAACCTCCCAACCCAGCTAAATGCACGGCTTGCTGCTTGTTGTAGCCTGGAGCTGTTTACTCTACATGGGGAGGAAATCTTGTCCTGGGATTTTTCTTTTGGTCTTCTCAGATTGTCTCAAGAGGACCCATATTCTGCCCCTATTCTTATTTGTTTTGCAGGCTCTATGTTTGCCCAGAGGTGCTATTTTATCTCTTTTTCAGAAAAAATCTTGAAAACTTGAAATTTTCTGACCTACTCTTCTATCTTCCAGAATCTTCTCTGAGAGAGAGAGGGAGAGAGAGAGAGAGTTTTTTTTTTTTTTACAGAAGCTTGTTATCACTTTTTCCCACTTCCTCAGACTATCATTGTGGGGAATATATAAAACATTCATAATTAAAAATCCGACAGGGAAAATAGAGATTAGTGCACTGAAATTTTCGGCACTTTGCTTAAAAATACCATTCATGGAGTAAATTTTGAATGTTACGTTGACCTCATGTAATATTTGAAACTGTCAATAATTGGACTGTTCACCAGTATAATTTCTCTGAGAGATTTATGGATCTAATACTGTCTTAAAACAATCAAATATTCTGTTTATAGGAGAAGAATGTCAGGCAAGAAGATAAAAATTATTCAAACACCCCAAAATAATTTAATTCACTATTAGAGGTGTAAAATTATTCCATGGATCAATTTTTAATTTGCCTTGCATTTAAAACCCTTGAAAACTTCTTAGCTTTATGTTAATTAGAATTCTGGATCATCCTAGGAGACATGGGTTCTTGTTTATTGAGTTGGAATAGTTGGCAGAAAGACCTATAAAGGACCCAGGGGATCCTAAAGGCTGCAAGTGAGTAGATTTTTATTTTGTTATATTAGTCAAATTTTACAAGAGGAGCTTAAAAATAATGCCATGTTAGTTAGATTTTCTCTATGTAAGGCCTATTTAAATGACACTTCATAGCACGGAAATAGACATGAATTCTAAAGGACTAAGGCAGTGAACTGTGAACTCTAGCTAGTCCTTGAAAAGCTTTCTGTTGTAAACTTGCTGATGGATTGCATGTCACCTTATTAACGGTTACCCTAGCTAAATTCATACTAGTGCATCAATAAAAGGCTTAGCCAGTAACTGGGGTGTGTGTGTGTGTGTGTGTGTGTGTGTGTGTAGATGATGTTGTTTGGGTATAATTATTCATGAAGACTCTCTACCATCATACAGAAGGGATGCAGGCTTTAAAAGTGGAGTAAGTACTCAAGGCGCAGAAATCACAAAAATAAAAATTCACTGCTCAGGTTCACAATGAGCAGAGGATATGTATTTATAGTAGTCTATCAAAAGTTACTGATTTATGATTAGGAAGGATTTTTTTTAATTCTAATTTAAATCCTTCATTTGGCAAATGGGAAAAGAGGAAGAGAGAGGTTAAGCTCATTGTCTAAGGTCATGTAGTATGTAATAGAGCCAGGATTTGGACCCTGATCCTCTAACTTCAGATCCAGCACTCTTTTATGCCATACTTCCTTTTACAAATGATTGATTTACAGAAGATTGACCCTACACATGTTTATAATATATTCTCCTCTCATATTTTAATGGAGAAGTGTAGCATTAATACTAATATGTATAGCTGATACTACTGCAATATTTTAGGTTCTGCAAAACACTTTTCATGCTTTTTTTTCATGTGATCCCCACAGTAACTCTGGGAGGCAGGTTCTCTTATCATCTTCATTATTCACATGAGAGCTTAAAGAGAATAAGACACTCAGCCAGGATTACTCAGTTCTTCAGCATCAAAGGTCAGATTTGAACCCTAGTCTTGATTTCAACTCCAAGTCCAATAATATATTCACTAAACCTTACTTGGATTTGTAATCAAAAAGCCTCAGTTCTACTCCTGCTCCAACACTTATAAAAATAACCTACTTGTATGACAAAGGGAGCCCTCACTCTAACTCTGCAAGTATCTTTCCTCGCCTGAACATCCCTATTTTAATGAAATAACAGATTATTCTCAAAATTATACATCATAATATTACATATTTAAAAATATTTGTTAAACAAAATTATTTCCTGAGCAAGGCTGAAAAGACATATGCCCTTGAAGTATTTCCATATAATTTGGTTGCTAAATCTATCCCTAACAGTAAGTACATAACTAGGTTTACCATCCCCAGGTATAATAGGAAGAGACATTCCTTGTTAAATCTTGTTTGGTAGGAAAAAAGGTATATACTCTGGCACAATCTAAATCCAGTTTAGCTCTTGGATGATATTGGAAGTGTCCAATTGCATAATTTCCCTGTATAGATGTGGCAGCCTGTAAGAAAATGCTAAAGCTGAAGCTTATAATATAGTCATGACATTTAAAGCAGGAAGGATCCTTAGGAGAAAAAGAGAGATGATGCAGGATGATTTATACCAGCTGATGTCCTTGTTTTCATTTTAAAGGACATTGAACATATATTCTTTTGAAAAATATATATATTTTTTAATTTCAATGATGTTCTCACTTTTTGAAAAAAGCTTTGTGATGCCTTCTGTTAAGAAAAATAGGGTCAATTTTTCTCTGATAGCAAGATGCCATCCCCCTCTCAGCAGTGGCTGAATAAAGTACTTAAAGCATTCCTTCTTTTTATGCCACTGCCTTCATTTACCACATAATGCAGAAGATACTTTAGTGACCTGACTCATTCATCCTCCTGAGGTAAGCAGACCAGTGAAGATTAATGGTTGATTATGACTTTAATGAGTTTGGATTAAAAAAGTGAGTGCACACCAGGATGTTATTATTTTGTTCTTTTCTCAGATACTAAATAGAACATGTAGGTTATACTTAATGAAAGCACCTTCAGAGGCTGAATCTTACGTCAATAACAAAAGGAAGCATATTAAGGAGCCAACTCCAGGCAAATAATAATTTACCTTTATATGCATTTATGGCATACAGTGTGCATTTCAGAAGTACTTTTTCAAAGTTATCCAACTTTAGCATGGTTCATAAAATATGGCAAAGGAAAAATTCTTTGTGGCATAACTCCACATTCAAATAAGGTTCTATTATCCAAAATTCGAATTTGATGAATAAGTGTATCTTTTCTCAAGTTCCCCAACCTTGTCAGTTTGAGCTGAGATATCAACCCACTTTAAATGTTTTTTTTTAATTTAAATGTGCATCTTGACAATTAATTAGTACAAATTGTAGCTCCTAATGGAGTGTCTGGCATCTTGAGGGATATAATGCAGACAGAGGTTTACATGCCTTTTTTTTTGATCTACTGATTAAGCTTTCTCTTTTTAAAGGAACTTCTTGATTGTATTGTCAAAGCATAAACTCTATTCTTTGATTCTACTTTCATTTTCACGTCAGGCAGGGCCTAGATTTCTCACTGTCTATGCTAGTTACCATTACTGACTCAGGAAAAAGAAATTCTAGACTTTTGTGGCAATATCAACGTCTCTGCTATATAGACTAGACTACTATAAACTTCCATATAGACAACTATAGTCAATAGTAGAGTTAAACTGAAACAGAGTCTAATCTACATACAAATTAATCCCCCCAGAAAAAATCATATTGGTCAAGTTTTCATTCTTTGTTTATTTTACTGTTCTCTTATATGAGTGTTGACTTTAGAAATCATAATGTATGGAGAGAAACTTAAATGGAGTCAAGAGATAGTGGAGAGGGAAGAATATCTTTCCTAGCATCATTTTTAAGTCCCTAGAGACTTAAGAAGAATGGCAGGAATGTTGAGTAGGCTAGAAGAAATAACAGTAAACATTCCAGAAGTAATAGACTGATAGAGATATGTACACATATGTATGTGTATATATTTCATATACATACATTGTATATACATGTAAATACATTATATATGTATATATAGAGAGAGTGAGAATGTGTAAGTCAGACAATCCAGAGGCAGTCATGGATATGCAAAATTTTATTCATAGTTTTATTCTTTGGTTGTAGCCAAATTTATGAAATTTGCCCATTGTTTTGACAACTCTGGACCCAGCTTCATATAATTCTTTAGTATGTACTACTCAATAAATGATTCATTTCTCTGTTTTCAATGCCTAGGTCTCTAGGTGGCCTAATGGAAAGAAGGATGTACTTGGATTCTGGAATACCTAAGTTTGACTACTACTTCAGATATTTACTAGCTGTGGATGCTGGACAACTACCTTAACATCTCTGTGCTTTATTTTCCTTATTTGTAAAATGGAGATAATAAATAGCATCTATATCCCAGTTGTTGTGAGGATCAATTGAGATAACACAAAAAATACTTTGGAAATTTAAAAGTGTTACATAAATGTTTGCTACTATTATGTCAAAAAAAGATAAGTGCAACTCTGGCTTCTATGAAAACCTGGAAATTGGTGGAGCTGAATAAAATCTAAAATTATTGGCCAAAATACTTCCCAGTGGCAAAAAAATCAGTTTCTTATCAGACAAAATATTGACCCCATCTTTCTTAACAGAAAGCATCACCTATGTATTTCTGAAAGATGAGAATATCATTGAACTTTTGATATACAGGCCAATTAAGTGTTTATTTATTTTATAAAGATCATTCACATTATATCACTAAAAATATCTATAAATAAAAGAAGCACTATGTTAGTCAAATAGTAAAAACTCTATGCCAAAAAGTCTCAAGGTTATTAAGAGTGACTTAATGGTGGTGTGGTAATTATTGAACAAGATGCTCTAAAGTACTAAAATATTATATCACCTTTATGGATTATTGCAAAACTCTGAGTCAGTTCCAATATTCATGTTATTCATGTTTTACAAATAAATATTGTATATATATATATATGTATATATATATATATATATATATATATATCTTCACACACATATATTATATATGTGTGTATACACACACATATACACAGAGAGAAACAAATGTGGAAAACTATTTTCTATTGAAAATATACCACAAAACACATAAAGAATAATTTATACAACTATATAAATAACTATATGTTTGTATACACACACACACACACACACACACACACACACACACACACACATATATATATATATATATATATATATATATATATATAGTCTGAGAGACTAAGCCCATTATGGTTCTGCATGGCTCTAAGACATTGTCATCTTTCCAAAAAAAAAGTATGGCTTCAATATTAAAGAGTGAGTCAGAAAAAAATTGTTATTAATCACTCAGTGTACTGCCAGAAAATGCCAGCTTTTTTGTTTAATTTTTCTCTAAAGATGAAAAAAGGGTCACTTGGAATCAATAACTGTAAAATCCTCTATGTATGCCAAAGAAAGATAAAAACTGAAGGATTGAAATTCAAATCATAATGTCACCTTAATACAAGGATAAAAGTGATGGCCCCAAATACCTTGGTTTTCTCCAGGCAATACATTGTCGCTCCTCATATTCAGCACATCACTACATGTCTCATCACTGTGCCTTTGCACCAGAAGGCTGTGCCTTCTCAGTGCCTCCTTTTGAAATTCCTGACTTCTTTCAAGTTTCAGGTTATATGCTACTTCTTCGACATGTCTTCTTCTTTTCTGTTCCCCTTCCCTCCCCTTGCAGTTAATTAAGCCTTCCCCTTTAAGTTTACTATTATTCTACTCTGTATTATGCCATATATACATATATACACATACATACATATATATATATATACACATATATAAATGTTGTTTCTTCACTTAGTATATAATAACCTTGAACACAAGGACTTTACTAGTTTTATATCACCAGAATGGCCAGTCCAAATTTCTGATTTATTGATATTAATCATATAGACATCAAAGATATGCAGTTGGGTTTGGAAATATAAGCAGATAATAGGTACACACTATTGGATTTATCTAATATAATTAAAAATAATTTACCTCTGTATGTAGTCCATTGAATTTCTAAGACCAAGAAATCAAAGCAAAATGACCTCTTTGGGCAATAAGCTCATGAATATCCTCAACACAAGGTTAACAAAGAACCATGAGACAAGTGGTCATCATGAATATTTATTTTTAAAAATGAGGGTGAGGTAGGTGGAGTTATCATGGGAAATCAGGAAATTACAGAAGAACTATCTTTAAGAAATCTGGCTGTAGTGATCAATACTGACTATGTGAGAAAAAGGTAGAAACTATGTAGCACTTCATTTTAAGCTACAAAGATTTACCACCTACCAAGCACCTTCCAAGTTGTGCTTTTGTAGTTAGGAGAAACTCACTTATGACATATCTTTATTCTACAAATATAGATCTCCAAATAGCCTGTACAACTCAAGGAATAAAAATTTAACCGGAATGGGAACATTATCATATTACAAAAATTTTTCCACAATTTCCAAGATACAATATTGAACTACTAAAAAATAAATTTGAAAAATATAGTCCCATAACAAATATTCATAATTTCATATACATATATATATATATATATATATATATATATATATATATATATATATATATA
This sequence comes from Trichosurus vulpecula, assembly GCF_011100635.1. NCBI lineage: Eukaryota > Metazoa > Chordata > Mammalia > Diprotodontia > Phalangeridae > Trichosurus > Trichosurus vulpecula. The sequence continues at coordinate 93,647,897 of NC_050576.1, read as the reverse complement.
TATATATATATATATATATATATGCAGAGAGAGAGAGAGAGAGAGAGAGTGTAGGGGAGGAAATTTGCAAAATATAAAAAGAGAGAGATCCAAATAATGTGAGAAAAGCATAAGGTTCATATCATTTTAATTATTCTGTCTCCTATTGAAGTTGCACTTAGAATTTTATCAGTGAATTTTCTCTTCAGAAATTTTTTTCTACTTTTACCATTTAGCCTATTCTGTTTTTAAGGTGTTATTTTCTCCAGTATTTTTTGTTTCCAAGCTGTTGATTCTTTTTCATGATTTTTTTTGTCACTCTCTTTTCATTCCCCAAGTTTTCTTCTGTTTTATTTGATTTTTAAAATCCTTGCTGAGCTCTTTTATAGCCTAACACCAATTCAAAATCTTATTTGAGGCTTTGGATACTACAGATATGACTTTATTGTCTTCTGAGTTTGTACTTTTGATCTTCCTTGTCACCATAGTAACTTTTTATGGCCAAGTATTTTTGTTGTTGTCATTGTAATTAGCTCATTTTCCTCAACTATTTCTTGATTTTTGACTTTATATGTTAAAGTTGGGTTCTTTTCCTGGGGTTGTGGGGATGTCCCAAGCTGTCCCAAGCTTCAGGTGTTGTTTTTGTTTTTGTTTTTGTTTTTGTTTTTGTTTTCAGCTGCTTTCAGAGCTAGTTGTAGGAGTTTGTAAGGTTTCAGTTCTTTACAAGTGGTGTGATCCAAGAAGAGGTGTTTTCTTTATTATTCTCCTGGCCTGTGTCCTGGTCTAAAAGTGACGACAAGCACTCTTTTTCTGCCTGGAACTGTGAGCATGGTCTCTACTCCTCTGTGGCCACAAGCTCTGGTGTGCTAGTGCTCCTTATTACCCTGGGAATGTGACCCAGATCCTTGTATGGGTAATGCAACAGAATCCTGTATCCAGTGCCAACAAAGGGCACCCTCTAATCTCATTCTCATCAATTGTCTTACACCCTTACTGTCTGTGGGTTGAGATTTCAGGAACTTGTCATGGCAGCTGATTCAGTTAGTCCCAAGGCCTACTTCTGGTTTGTTGAGGTGTGGCCTGTGCCCCTGAAGCTTATACTGCTGTACTGCACTCCACTCTCATTTTGGTGCAGCAGACCTTTCCTGTCATTCTTCTTAAGTTGTATTGGGCTGGAAAGATGTTTCACTTTTCATTTTTTAGTTTTTACTTCTCCAAAATTTGTTTTGAGGTGATATTTAACAGTGGTTAGAGGGAAATTTGGGAGAGCTTAGGCAAGTCCCTGCCTTTTCTCAACAATCTTTGTCTCTTCCCACAGAAAATTATTTTGTCTGAGGCTCTACTTTAACTTATGGAGTCACTCTCTTTTGGGGGAGTTTGATTGCTTGGGATTCTTAAGTACATTTATCTCAGTTTTTCTCTATTTCTTTGTTGTGTTTTGCATTTTTTTATTCTTGTCTCCAGTCTCACTTTCTGGACTAAAACTTGTACATCAGGGTCAAATTACTGTCCACTGCTCTTAGTTGGTTCTAGTTAGCCCTTGTTGATTCTAAGATTGTTGGGTCAGAATAGGCCCTGCCTTCTGAGGGAATCTTAAGGCCTTGTCTCCTGCTGTCTCCGGTTCTGATTGTCTGTTTGCAAAGGAATTGCCAGGATTCTGGGTCAGGCACCATAGGATATTAGTATGGTGATTCTGTTTCCTACCATGGATAGGCCCACTATATTCCCCTTCACTGACTGTATGATGCTCTGGCTCTGGCTCCTTCTTTGGGACTAAGCTCTTTGGATCTCTGCCTTCCACCTACTTTAGGATGAATTTTCACAGTATTCTGCACATCTTTTTGTATTGTCTTGGTTGTGATGGCACAGTGTATAGCTTATTTACTTTGCTTTCCTTTATTGTTGTCCCTTCTAATTTGAAGAACTTTACTGGGAATTTGTGGGAGATCTGACTTTGTCTGGATCTCTATTGTCTTTCCACAATTCTCATACAAATAGTTTCATTCACCTACCAAAGTACATATTTAACCTACTTGTTAAATAGCCCCTAGAATATTAAATGTAGAATAATAATGGCAAGATGATGTTAATTTCCAGGAGTGTTTTTGTCTGGATGCTATTAAAAAGGTGAGAAGAATGATATGCTAGCAATAATAATAATCCAGACACAACATGCATCTCTAAAAACCTAAAAGCCACTTTTTAAATATTCCACCATAATAAATACTCACAAACTCCTCAATAAATGAACAAAAATGTTTTTAAAAGAGAGAATTAGCAGAAAGAATTGCACTGGGGAGCAGGATGATGATTAAAAAGGGGGGAAAGACCTATTTGTACAAACATATTTATGAAAACTCTTTTCCTGCTGTCAAAGAATTGGAAATTGATTGAATGCCCATCTGGGGAAGGGCTGAATAAGGCATAGTATATGATTATGATGAAATACCATTGTGCTGTAAGAAATGAAGAGTGGCATGGTTTAAGAAAAACCTATCAAGACTTATATGAACTGAAGCAAACTGAAGTGAGCAGAACCAGGAGAACATTATGTACAGTATGAGCAATATCACAAGGTCGATCAACTGCAAAAGACTTATCTGCTCTGATCAAGACAATGATTCAAAGTAATTTCAAAGAATGCATGATAAAACAAAAACCACTATCTACCTCCAGAAATATAACTGATGAACTATGAACTCTAAATGAAGATTGAACCATACACTTTTAACTTAATTTATTTTTAATAGGTTTTTTTCATCGATGGCTAATATGGAAATGTTTTACATGACTTCATACATATGTATGTACATGTACACATACATACATACACACACACATATATATGTATATATATACATATATGTCATCAGTATCATATCACTTGTCTTCTTGGGTGGCAGGAGGCATGAAAGAAAGAGATAGAATTTGGAACACAATATTTTAAAAATGAATTATATTTTTATATGTAAGTTGGAAATATTTAATGAAATAAACCATATTTCTAAGGCCATTATTATCATAACTATTTCTTCATTGTTTTGATTTTGATATGTGTGCATGTGTGTGTAAATAAAATGGCTTGAAAACTATTGACTCTATAACCCCCTTTCTTTGTTTTGGCTCTCCCTGGTTTAGATATCCCACCCCTTCTGTCATAAAAGGAATTTGGCAGATCTTCTTTGCCTTTTTTTCCAATTAATTTACATAGTGTCGATTTAATTGTTCCCTAATTATAGGTGGAGTTTATTTGTAAATCTATCTGGTCCTGGGGATTTTTTCTTAGGGAATTCATTAATGGCTTGTTCCATTTCTTTTTCTAAGATAGAGTTATTTAAATATTCTAATTCCTCTTTTGTTACTCTGTGCAGGTTGCTTTAATAAATGTCCATCCATTGCACTGAGATTGTCAGTGCATATATGGTGCATAAATGTTTAATATTGATATTACTTAATTGTCTAAGGTGAATTTTATCAAGATGTAGTTTTTTTTTCCTACTTATCTCTTTTAAATAATTATATTTTTGCTTTTTTTCCTCTGAGATCATTATTGTTACCCCTAGCTTTTTTATTTCATGCTTTTACTGAACCATAATAGATTCTGTTTCAGCCCCTTGCTTTAACTTGATATATGTCTCTCTGTTTCAAGTACGTTTCTTATAAACATTTTGTTGAATTCTGATTTCTAATCTAGTCTGCTATCAACTTCCATTTTCCAGGTGACTTCATTCCATTCATACAATTATGCAAACACATACACACACATATATACGTATACATATGGCTATGTATATGTAGGGCATATGTATATGTATAGATAGATAGATATAAATATGTGTGTATGTATGTATATATTCTTCTTTGAACCAATTTAGATGAGTCTAAGATTCAAACATTGCCCATACCCCTACCATTTACCCTCCTGATAGCAATAAACTTAAAAGGAAAATATAAAAGCCTTTTGTAGCAAAAGTAATTGTTATTGTTATAGCTGGTTGTATATATTTCATTGCCTAATAATAATTAGTATTATCATTATGATTATTGACTTTTATATTTTCCTTTAAAGTTTACATAGCAATTTTATATATTTTTTTTCTATTTTATCCTGACAAAATTCATGCAAGATATGTTCTATAGGTATTATTATCTCCATTTTAAAGATTAAGAATTTGTTTATCTCACTTTCTCAAGGTCAAGTCAAAAAAATATGCACTTATTAGGTACAAACTATGAGCCAGTTAATTTTTCAACTAAAATCACACCTTCTACAGGAAGCCTTCCCCGACCCCTCTTAATTCCAGTGATTTCCCTCTTATAATTATATTTTATTTATCTCATATGTAATTTGTTTTGTATATATTTGCTTACAAGTTGTCTCCCTCAGTAGACTGTAAGCTCAAGGGCAGGGACTGTTTTTGTCTCTTTGTGTAAACCCAGCTCTTAGATCCTGGTACAGAGTAGGTGCTTATTTATTTTTTTAATGGATAAAATAACATGATGAAATGAAAGGTAAAAATAGTCCCCCCTCTCAAGGAGTTCACAGTATAATGAGAAAGGCAATATTTGAACAATTCTGTATAAGCAAGATATATACAGGAAAATCAGAAATAATCTCCAAAGAAAGACAATAACTTCAAGGGGAAAGTCTTCTTGAAAAAACTGAATTTTGTTGACCCTTCAAGGAAATCAGGGTAACTAGGACATGGACACAAGGAGAACATTGCAGAAATGGGAGACAACTCACAAAAAATGCAATGAGCATGATGGTGGACCGTCTTCTGCAAGGGACAGCAAAGATCAGTATCGTTGGATCATAAAATACATAGAAGTATGGTATAAAAATACTAGAAAGTTAGAAAGTGACCAAGTTATGAAGTGATTTAAAAGTCAGAACATTTTATATTTTATCCTGGATGTACTAAGGAGCCACTGAGGTCAAACAGCTGGTAAATGTCCAATCAAGAATTGAAACTTTAGTGTTCATTACTCCAACTAAGTTCTATGTCAACTCACATGGTTTTGTCGATATGAATGAGCCAAGCAATATGCATTGTAGTGAAGGTGGCATGATTTATGACAGCCCATCAATTGTAATCAATTCTGTGGTGTCACAGCTGTAATTATTTTGCAGCAATTTTTATTGAACGTACAGTAATTAATACCATTTGTTAAGATGGCCACAGCAAACCTACCATTTATTATGTTATTCTTTAGTTTATCTTGTTTCCCTAAATGTAGATCTGACTTTTTAAGCATGCCAGCAATCAAATGAGAAACAAAAATTTCAAAGATTTGATTTGAATCTTGTCTAAACTATGACTTTCATTATTTTAGACTTTAGTCAGCAATCTCCATCTCTTGTCCCATTTAATAAACACTTTAAGTTGCATTTTTTTGAAAATGCTAATAAAAACTGTAATTTCAAATGGACATAACTTCTCACATTGACTGTTAGCAAGAACATGAAGGCAATTTGATTTAATAGAGAAAGAACCAAGCTTGGAGATAGGAAGTTTGCAATTCAAAACCTGCCACTGACACATCATATACAAACATGTGTATGTATACATGTGCATATACACATATGTGGATATATGGGTATATGTATGTATATATGTATGTATATGTATATGCATGTATAGTTCTATATTCATATTTTTGTGTGTATGCATATGTGTGTGTGAATGAATGCATGTGCATATGTGTGTATATGTGTATGTGTATATATGTATATGTATGTGTATTTATATATTTATATTTTGTATTTGTGTGTGTAGATAGGCTAGCTATCTATCTCCAGATAGGTTGGTTTTGGCTATGTTTTTATAGTCTGCTGTGTGAAACATTATATTTCAAGCTCTCATTTTGTTTATAGTGTCATACTGAAAATATTGTGCTTAAGCGTTGGCCTGAGGGAGACGAGTTTATGGCTCATTTTGTTCATTTTTAAAATTTCAATCTGGTGCATTTTTAGAATAATACTGGCATGTTTGTAGGGAAGCTTGTATCCTCAAGGTCCATCATTGTTCTCCCACATTCTCCTGAACACCCACATCATGGACATTACAAAGGATCTTTACTTGGACCTCTATAATCAGTTTATTTCAAAGAGGGACAGGTGGGAGGGAGAAATAGTGCATAAAACACAAAATAACATCAAAATTTAACCTGTCAATAATAAATGCTTTATTGTGTATAGTCCTTTGTTTACAAAAGTATGCTTCTTTTTTTTCTTTTTCTTCTTTTTATTATATTTTTATTATGAAACAATCAGGGAAGATGAGGAGAGTATCATGAATATAACATATCTGCATTTTAGGAAAACCTTTGAAAGGTTTCTCATAATAACCTGGTACAGCATAATGAGATATTTGTAGGGAATAAGTGCTCAATTAGATTTGAAACCAGTTGACTGAGTAGCCTCCAGAGCATAGATTGAGATCTGGTTTGTCTTTCAGTAAAGTCTATAGAAAATGACCCTAAGGATCTCTCCTTTGCCTCATCTTGTTCATCATTTTGATATTGACTTAGTTGAAGGCATAAAAATATAAAAATTTCAGATTATACAAAAGTGGGAGGAGGCATTCATTTAAAGGGTTACACAATCAGGATTCCAAAGGACCTTGTTAGTCTGGAATTCTAGGTTGGAATTTAGGGTGTAGGGATATTTCAGGGGACAATAAGAACCTTTTGTTTTATCTGAGCTAAAAGAGGAAACATGTGGTCTCCAGTTCTACTGCCAGGAATAACTGATTAGGCCCACTGTTAAACTTTTGACTCGCTTTTTTCAATCCCTACTTTTAAAGGGTGTCTTTGAGAGGTTAAGAGGAAAATCAGGGTTAGGAGGAGTGATCCAAAAAAGGGGGATGCCATTGATATATGTATTTTAATTGCATAGAAAAGAATAAAAACAACTTTGGAAGGAAGTACAGATAATTTGGCTAGTTTTGAAAGTAGTATGAAGAATTTATTATACATATCTTTTTAAAAAGCAAGCAAAATGAAATGGAGACTCATAGTTTCAACCTCTTTTGTATCTTAATGTATATGTGGAAAATCTCTTTTTCGTATGTAAGTTGAGAATTGTAAAAAAAAAAAGCAAGTCCATCATTTTAATGTGTTATAGTCTATACTGTTTGTTTTATGTGAAACTCATATATCTTTGCTTTGGATCAAAGAGGCTCTCCATTCCTCTCATTAAATTCACTTCTTTAAAAACAACAAAAAAAAATCTATCATGTGGTATAAGATCCTTCTTATTAGTAAGAACATCTGTCATTTTCTACACCTAACCACACTTTCTCTTTTTTTATCTTATTTTTAAATTAGACTTGAATACTAAAACTTAAATACATAATAAGAAAAAGAAACATATTATAAACTTAAATATTAAAACACAAATATAAAATAAGAATAGAAAAATGTCATATGCACAGCAGAACTTGAGAGGATTCAAAATATATAGCAATAAATTTTAATCTTGAGAAAGCCTATATATTAAATAATACATGTTGTGTTGAAAGCTGTCCATCTTTGCTTCCTTGTAGGTTTTCTTTTGTTCTCTGCTGTATACTTTTTACTTTTTTCTCCCCCTCCCCTTCCTCCCCCTGCCCCTGGAGTCTACAATTAGGCATAGATGTATTTATATATAGATATTGATACACACACATACATACCTACCTATAAAAATATATACTTTCCCTAAGAGATTCTACTCGTAATCTTTGTTTTTATGTTTGTGTGGATCTCTTATTTACTCGCTACCCCCAGACTTCTCTACTTTATGTCTAAAAAGCTAACTTGTCCTCCTGTTACTTAATGCATTCCACCTTTGAGGATCCCTCCCTTATCCTCCCCTTCTGGAAAAACAAAACACCCTTTCCTGAGCCCCCTTTAACCTATTCCCTCACCCTTCCCTCTAATGATCCCTTCCTTATCCTCCCAAGGATCCCTCTCATCTTAAACACAGTTCTATATTCCCCTTTAACCTATTCCCTCACTCTCTCCTCTAAAGACCCCTCCTTTATCCACTCACCACCACCTCCATCCCTGCCCATTCCCTTAGCATTCTATTTCTTTCTAAATTTGGAAGACCTTAATACTCTTCTAGATGTATATCTATTGTTCTCTCTTGAACTCATTCCTGATGAAAGTAGGTTCCCAGAACTAACAGCTCTCCTCCCCCATCGAATTTATCTGTATTGGTTCTTCCTCTGGCACCTCATTTGTATAAGATAATTACTCTTTTTAGCTGTTCCTGAATGCTTTTACTTTTTCAAGTCATATCATGTTTGGGTCCACCCTAAACTTTCTAATAAACTACCCAATTACTAATACCTATCTTAGTCATACATTGCATTTTACATACATAAAAGGTAAACTATCTGTCCTAATTGAGTCCTTTGTAATTTGTCTTTGGTATATACCATATGTTTCTCTTGGCTCTTGTATATCAAATCAAGTATTAAATTCAGTTTTTTTTAAACAAAGTACTGAAAGTCTGACAATTCATTAAATATATTTTTTTTTCATTCAGGGTTATGCTTAGCTTTGCTGGATATGATAATTTTGGCCAGAATCCCAATTCTTTTGCTCTTTGATATGCAGTGTTTCAAGACCTGTGGTCTTTTAGTGTTGCCACTGCTAGGTTTTGTGTGATTCTAATTGTGACTCCAACATATGTAAATTGTTCTTCTCTTGGTGCTCATAATATTTTATCCCTGAGCTGGGGGTTTCAGAATTTGAGTACAATGTTTCTGTGGGTTTTCCTCATAGAATCTCTTTTAAGTGATGATTGGTAGATATATATATACATATATTCTATTGCTAATTTCCCTTCTTGTTGTAATGCTTCAAGACAATTTTCTTTAATTATTTCTTATATTATTGTATCAAGATTCTTTTCTTTAGTCATAGTTTTCAGGTAGTCTGGTGATTCTTATGTTTTGTCTTCTTGATCTGTTCTCCAGTTCATTTGTTTTTGTTATGAGATGTTTCACATTCCCTATTTTTTCTCATTCTTTATGTTTTGTTTTATTATTTCTTTGTCTTCTATAATTTCACTGGCTTCCCCTTGCCCAATTCTGATTTTCAAGGAGTCATTTTCTTCCTTAAGACTCTGGATCTCCTTTTCTAATTGGTTGACTCTCTTTTCATATTCTTCATGTTTTTCTTGGATTTTTTTTAGCTTTTCCTCAGTCTCTCTTATTTGACTTTTAAAGTCTTTTTTATGCTCTTCTATGAATTATTTTTGAACAGGTGACAATTTGATGTTACTTTTTGGGGTGGAAGAGGGTTTCTTTGCTTCACTATCCTCCTCTGAAGATGAATCCTGGTCTTCTCTATTCCCATAGTATGAATGGATTCTTTCTCCTTTCCCTGTGCATTTTTTTGGCAATAGCTAAATTTTTGTAATCACTTCTAGTACTGGGGTGTGGCAGGGTGCCTGTGGCTTTAGATCCTCCTTCAGTTTTCCTCTCTGACCTTTAATCCAAAACAAGACCTCCAACCTCTTCTAAGTGCCCACAGCCAGCAGTGTCCTTGTCCCACTGCTTCTGCATTCACCTAGCATGTGCTGGTTCCTTTTCACCTGGCCCTATCTCTGCAACACAGTTGTGTCTGGCATTCCTTCTCAGAAGAGGTTTCCTCAATCTTCCCCAACTCAGATGCCCAACTACCTTCATTGTCCTAGGAGTAAATGTTCAGGTGGCTGGGGTGGAAGCAGCCTTTCAACCCAGCTAACCCCAGCACTTGCCACTTATCAAATGGTCCCTAGCCTGGAAGTGTGTCCTCTTTACAGGGACCAAACCTCCCCCTGACCTGGAATTTTTCTTCAGATTTTCTCCCTTTGTCCTAGGAAGACCCTTGTTCTGCCCCTTCTTTAGTTTATTTTTACCACTCTTTGCTTGCCCTGAGATCCTGCTTTATCTCTTTTGTGGAGGAAAATCTTGAGCTTGGAATTTTCTGATCTATTCCACCATATTCCCAGAATCCTCTCCCACATACTTTCTTTTGATACTAGAAAATGCATATTAGCAATTGTTTAGGATTTAGTTATTGGTTAGATGATATATTTTCTCCATGTGTTGCAAAATAAGGTCTGAATTAGTATCCATTCATCCATCTGTCTATCTATCCTTTTGTGTCTATTGAACTGTGATCAAAACCTTTCTCTTTTCTTGTGGGGCTCCTTTGCATAGTGCATTCCACCTATTTTGACTTATCTAAATCAAGGATTCTGAAGGATTCTAGCAATATTTCTTAGAAGCCCTTGAGTAAGTGGAGGAATACACACACATATACACAAAACTATACATATATTTGCATATATGCACATATATGCATATATTTATATCTGCATATATACACATAATATATAGAACAATATTTAATGGCAAAACTATATTAAATAATTGTAATAGGAAATGTTCCTCAAAAGCACATATAAATGAAGACAACTTCCCTATCTATACATTTAATCAAATTAGTCCTATTTGTATGAGCTTCAAAATTTATCTTCACCATTTTTAGTACTCTTATGCAGACATTCTCATAGAAACATTTTTTATTTATTTTTAAAGATCTTGAAAGGTAATTCAATGCTTACCAGGTGATGTTAGCAGAGGGGAAAAATCTGGTCCAAGTATAAGGAGACCTGGCTTCACATCACAACTCTGATGCATTACATTTGTAACCATGAACAAAAGCACCACATATCCCTGTGTCTTGGTTTTCTTCAGTGAACTGCGAATACAAAACATAGAGGGCAGCTGCTGTTGTAGCATTGAATGAAGGATTTTCTCCATTAACCAATGTAAAGTGTGGCCATTCCTCCCCCGTCCAAATTAACTTTAACATAATTCGCTTGGTCTCTCTTTTTTTTTAATCTCTGATTTTCTTTTCTTTTATTCTTTGTAGCAAAGACAGAGTTTGCTGATTCTTCAGTGTCAGGTGTCATTTCATACAACATCCCTTTCATGTGCCACATTGACAGGTGGAAATTTTTTTTGTAGGTAAAAATATATTTTTTGTTTTCTTTAATATTTTTTTAAATTTAAATTTATTTATTTAACATATTTAGTTTTCAGCATTGATTTTCACAAGAGTTTGAATTACAAATTTTCTTCCCATTTCTACCCTCCCCCCCCCACTCCAAGATGACATATATTCTGGTTGCCCTGTTCCCCAGTCAGCCCTCCCCTCTGTCACCCCACTCCCCTCCCATCCCCTTTTCCCTTCCTTTCTTGTAAGGCAAGATAAATTTCTACGCCCCATTGCCTGCGTATCTTATTTTCTAGTTGCATGCAAAAACTTTTTTTTCTTGTTGTTTTTGAACATCTGTTTTTAAAACTTTCAGTTCCAAATTCTTCCCTTCTCACCCACCCTCCCTAAGAAGTCACACAGATATATACATACATACACATTCACTTATATATATATATATATATATATATATATATATATATATATATATACATAAACATGTGTATATATGCATATTCCCTTCAGCTACCCTAATACTGAGGTCTCATGAATCATACATGTCATCTTTCCATGTAGGAATGTAAACAAAACAGTTCAACTTTAGTAAGTCCCTTGCAATTTCTGTTTCTTGATTACTCTTTCATGCTTCTCTTGATTCTTGTGTTTGAAAGTCAAATTTTCTATTCAGTCCTGATCTTTTCACTGAGAAAGCTTGAAAGTCCTCTATTTTATTGAAAATCCATATTTTGCCTTGGAGCTTGATACTCAGTTTTGCTGGGTAGGTGATTCTAGGTTTTAATCCTAGCTCCATTGACCTCTGGAATATCGCATTCCAAGCCCTTTGATCTCTTAATGTAGAAGCTGCCAGATCTTGTGTTATTCTGATTGGGTTTCCATAATACTCAAATTGTTTCTTTCTGGCTGCTTGCAGTATTTTCTCCTTGATCTGGGAGCTCTGGAATTTGGCAACAATATTCCTAGGAGATTTCTTTTTGGGATCAATTTGAGGAGGCGATCGATGGATTCTTTCAATTTCTATTTTGCCCTGTGGCTCTTGAATATCAGGGCAGTTCTCCTTGATTATTTCTTGAAAGATGATATCTAGGCTCTTTTTTTGATCATGGCTCTCAGGTAGTCCAATAATTTTTAAATTATCTCTCCTGAATCTATTTTCCAGGTCAGTGTTTTTTCCAATGAGATATTTCACATTGTCTTCCATTTTTTCATTCCTTTGGTTCTGTTGCATAATATCTTGATTTGTCATAAAGTCACTAGCTTCCACTTGCTCCAATCTAATTTTTAAAGTAGTATTTTCTTCAGTGGTCTTTTGGACCTCCTTTTCCATTTGGCTAATTCTACCTTTCAAGGTGTTCTTCTCCTCATTGGCTTTTTGGAGCTCTTTTTCCATTTGAGTTAATCTATTTTTTAAGGTGTTGTTTTCTTCAGTGTATTTTTCAGTATTTTTTGGCTCTCCTTTAGCAAATCATTGACTTGTTTTTCATGGTTTTCTCACATCCTTCTCATTTCTCTTCCCAATTTTTCCTCTACTTCTCTAACTTGCTTTTCCAAATCCTTTTTGAGCTCTTCCATGGCCTGGGACCAGTTCATGTTTTTCTTGGAGGCTTTTGTTGTAGGCTCTATGACTTTGTTGTCTTCTTTAGGCTGTATGTTTTGGTCTTCTTTGTCACCAAATAAAGAGCCCAAAGTCTGAGACTGAATCTGGGTGTGTTTTCGCTGCCTGGCCATATTCCCTACCAACTTACTTGACCCTTGAGTTCTTCAGTGGGGTATGACTGCTTGTAGACTAATGAGTTCTATGTTCCAGGTTTGGGGGGGAGGTGCCAGCTCTGTCACACCAGCACTCCTCCTTCCCCAAGAACCTCCAACCCAGACTGGGCTTAGATCTTCAGCAGGCTTTGCACTCCTGCTCTGATCCTCCACTTAATTCCTCCCACCAGGTGGGCCTGGGGCCCGAAGCAGCAGCAGCTGTAGCTGCCCCACCTCTGCTGCCCCCGGGGCTGGAAGCCAAACCGTGAACTCCTTCCACTCCCGCAGCTTTTCCCACTAACCTTCTCTGCAATCTTTGGTGTTTGTGGGTTGAGGAGTCTGGTAACTGCCGCAGCTCACTGATTCAGGGTGCTAGGGCCCCCTCTGCGCAGCTTCTGGTCTGGATGGTCCATGCCACTCAGGCTGGGTTCTGCTCCACTCCGTTCCCAGCTCCCAGCTCCGTGTGGGATAGACCTCACCCAGAAACCATCCAGGCTGTCCTGGGCTGAAGCCTTGCTTCCCTCTGCTGTTTTGTGGGTTCTGCAGTTCTAGAATTGGTTCAGAGCCATTTTTTTATAGGTTTTTGGAGGGACTCGGTACGGGGATCACCCTAGTCATTGCTTTCCAGCCGCCATCTTGGCTCCACCCCATTCGCTTGGTCTTTTGTGACACCAAATTTAGTGTTACTCACTCTACCTCTTTTCCCTATCACACTACTGATTGTGAAATGGAATTTTCTACCAGAAGTTTATTGTTGATGCTTACCTAACATTTAATGTTCTTTGCATTCATAGTGTTAATCTGGTTAATAATTTTGATGTACCTCTGCTATAATTCTATAGCATAGAGAAAGAAAGCATTGTGTAAAGTTATTTGTTAGCTTATCTATCTGTCTATCTATATATCTAGTGGATAGTAACAGTGGATAGAAAAATAGGGTTATTATAGAAAGTCTAATATTCATGAGTTCAAATCTGGTCTCAGACATTTCCTGGATGTGTGACCCTGGACAACTCACTTAACCCTGTTTACCTCAGTTTCCTCATCTGTATAATGATCTGGAGAAGGACATGGAAAACCACTCTAATATCTTTGCCAAGAAAACCCCAAAATGGGGTCATAGACAGTTACTATGATTGAAACAACTCAACAACAATCTGTTGACTGATCAGCCTATATAGTTTGGTTCAATATTGTGATATGTATGAGGAATTCCTGATATGGCAACCCCTATCACTAATGCAAGTCAACATCTAACTTGAATTGCCCTTGATCATGCAGCTACATATTTCAAAGGCAGGATTTCAACCCAGGCCTTCCTACCTCCAAAGATAGCAGCTAATATTAATTATTAAATTGCAGTCATTTATATATTTTATACACATACACACATATATCTACACATATAACTATACATGCATAAACAAAAATACATATATGCATCACCTACTCAATAAGCATTTATTAAATATCTACTATGATCCAGAATTGGGCTAAGGGCTGGGCATACAAAAGACAGCCCCTGAAATCCAGGAGATTACAATCTAACCAAGAAAACAACATGTTAAAAAATATGTACAAAGAAGCTAAATACAGGATAAATAGGAAATAATTAACAGAGGGAAGACATTAGAATTAAGATTTTGCAAAGACATCCCATTGGTTATGAGATTTATAGCTGGGATTTTAAGGAAACCAAGGAATTTAGGAGGCAGAACTGATGAGACAGAATATTTCAGGCATGGGGGACAGTCAGAGAAAATGTCCAGAGCTGAGAGAGGGAGTACCTGGTTGGAGAAACCAAAAGGAGGCCAGTATTTCTGCACTGAGAAGTATGGTGAGGTAGGTGAGGGAGTTTAGAAGACTGGAAAGGTAAGGAGAGCCAGATTATGAAGGACTTTTACATCTAAATATGCTCCCATAAACATATGTGTATTATAAATGTACATGTGTGTAAGATATGTGTATATGCACACACATGAATATATGCATGCATATGTGTATATATGTGTGTATTCATTTCATCATCAATTCAAGAGAATAAAAATATTAAGAACATGTACATATGATTTATTATCTCCTTGTAGGAATTGATTTCTCAAGGCAACTTGAAGAAAGGGATAAATTTATTGAAAAAAACATATTTGTTAAATAATGAAATGTTGAACAACACATATTAAATTGAATCAACTGACTAAATGTCTGATGCATTGCCTTACAAGTAGGTATTAACCTGCTACTGAAAGAAATAACAGATTTGCTTTGGGTAGACTCTATTAAAATAAATGAATGTGACCCTAATTGTCTTGCTCAAATGGGTCAACTATAGATAGAGAGATAGATATAGACATAGATATTGATATAGATATAGATATAGATAGATATCTCTGTGTGTGTCTGTATATATGCATACACATACAGACATATACATGTACATATAAAATAACATGCATATATGTATGCATATACATATACACACATACACACATATGTGAATATCATTTTGTACAACCATGCAAAGAGAAGTATTGTGGAATAATGATAGATTCAAGTCCTATCTATTGGAAATGCTAGCTGTGTGACCACAAGCATATCACTCAGTCTTTTAGTATCTCCAACATTGCTGTCCAGTCATTTTTCAGTTGTGTCCAACTATCCATGACCCCATTTTTTTAAATCCTGGAGTGGTTTGCCATTTCCTTTTCTAGCTCATTTTGCAGATGAAGAAATTGAGGTAAATAAAGTTAAATGACTTGTTCAGGGTCACACAGCTAGTAAGTTGTTGAGGCCAGATTTGAATTCAGGAAGATGAATCTTCTTGATTTTAGGCATGGCACTCTATCCACTGTGCCACCTAGCTGCCCTTAGTATTTCCAATCACTCTCAGAAAGATAAACTCCTGATAAATTACTGGTCTTCATAGTGGAAGAAGCATTGCCCAAGTTGATATAATCACAATTCCAGACTAAAATAAGAAAAAGAGGGAAAATAATCATGGGATCATAAACTTAAAGCTACAAAGAATTATAAACTACATTTAGTCCAACCCCCTCATTTCACAGAAGTTGAAACTAAGGCCAAGATATTAATACAAGTTAAATAAGTAACTGTCAGAAGTGGCCAGGGCCTTTGAACTCTAGAGGTTATATTCTCTCTTCTGACTCATTCTAATATTTAGGGGGAAAAACAATTTCTATTTTTATGCATTTATGAGCATACTGAAGGAGATGCTGAAAAGTTTAGCTGAAAAATGTAATATTTTTGCAAGAAAATTTGTTCAAATAGACATTTACGGACAAAATATTATGTATATTTATATGCCTTTTACATGGAATAAAATTATTTGCTGAGTAAAATAAAAGTTTTCTTGCCTAAATTAATGCATCACTTTTTAAAATATTTAATAGTATTACTTTGTACCATGTACATTTACTACATACTATGGAAAAATGAAAGTGTTTGAAAATCTACCATCTTTAATATCCCTAATATAGTATAACATTATTGGTGAACATCCACTGAATAGTGTTAGAAATGGTTATTTTTTGTTCCAATTAAATTTTCAGAATAAGGCTTAATTCACATGTTTCATATAGCATTTTATTTTATCCTTTTTGAATTACATATCACAGCATTAGTGGCAAGATTATTGGGGCAGAGAGCAGTTAATTCAATTCATTAAAAACCTATTAAATTTGCACATTGTAAAGGGGGTAATGATTACTTCTTTATTAAAATACACTTTCTACTTTTGACAGTTCATAATGTCTTTTACAAATCAATATATACTAGAACATACACCATAAAAGAAAGGTTAGATGAACAGGAAAAAAATGTCATGCCAGAGCATTCTAGGGCATAGAAAGGTTTTGATTTGTAGATTTCATTATCAAATGGGTTTATGTTAAAAATCATAATCGGTTCCTTTTCTGTGGGATCTCTATGTTGACCTTCATTAGTTTTAGGCCAACTTAAGCTCTGCACAATGTCACTGCTTAATCAGCTTTATTTTAGGTGGCCTGAAAACAGAGGAGAGGCTTATTGAAGCACATTAAAAACCAAGCTCAGAATGATGAATTCACTTTTCTTTTGCTGCTATTTCTTGCAAGGCTTTTCCTAGCTGAGAAGTCTGCCTGGCAATCCATCCAGGAGTTTGAACATAGACAAAGCTGTCAACCTATGATCATTCAGAAAGCAAAGACTTAAAGTGTGTTTCCACATGTCTCCAACACATTAATCAGAAATCTCCTACTGCACTTCTCAAAATGATGGAGAAGAAAAGTGGTTAGGGTGATGGATTCTTTTCCCCTAAATGAGCTTCAAATAGAAAGCCATTTCAGGAGGCCACTTTTCCAATATAATCATAGAATATTATCACAAATACACACCATATTTTCTAAGGGGAAAGTTTTAAAAGATAAACTGGGTCACTATAGACTTTCTATTACCTTAATATCAGAAGAAATCTCTGATACAAAGTCTTATGTATTTTTTTTTTGGTTTTAATATATTATGGCTATTCCCTCAAGTACTGCCTCTGGAAAGCAACTGCTTCCATTTGAAATGGAGTATCATAAATTACTAATAAAAATGAAATCAAAGGCTTCCATGAATAGTTTTACCAGAAAATTCAGATAGTAAAATGCTTACACTTTCTCTCTCTCTCTCTCTCTCTCTCTCTCTCTCTCTCTCTCTCTCTCTCTCTCTCTCTCTCTCTCTCTCTCTCTCTCTCTCTCTCTCTTTCTCTTCCCCTTTACATAAGATACAATGGTTTGTATATTATACACGTATATGACAGTCACATTCTTCTTACTCCTCTTTAAAACACACACATTTGATAAAGAATGGGCCAAAAATCTGATCTGCATCACTGGAAGGAGTTTCCATGGGATTCAGTACACTAATGAAATCAGGGATCAGGACAAGAGCACAGATAACTTCATATTCTAACAACTATGACTTAATACTTGGATTTTTCTACAATGGTAAAATTAGAAATGTTTTGTCCACATTTCTTAAGTAGTTTAATGATTTGTTTTAATTTCCCTTAATCATTGACAATCCCTCATGATATGAAAAAATATTAATTCCCTATTTAACAGTGATTCTCTTATCTTCCTCTAATAATGCACTATCCCCATCTCTCCTTTAATTTTGAAGGATATACCAAAATAAAGTCAAAATGGGTTCGTGATTTAAGAATAAAGGCTGATACTGATACAATTTGAGAGAGCAAGGAATAGTTTACCTATCAGATTTATGGAAAAGAAAAGAATTCATGACACAACAAGAGATAGCATTACAAAATGTGAAATGGATAATTTTGATTATGTTAAATTGAAATGTTTGGTACATGAAAAAGCCAATGCAACAAAGATTAAGAGGGAAGCAGAAAATTGGGAGAATATTTTTACAGTAGTGTCTCTGATAAAGGCCTCATCTCTAAAACATACAGGGAGCTGAGCCATATTTATAGGAAAAAAAAGCCATTCCCCAATTGAGAAATGGTCAAAGGATATGAACAGGCAGTTTTCAAAGGAAGAAATTAAAGGTTTCTATAGGCATATGAAAAAATGCTCTACATCACTACTGATTAGAGAAATGCAAATGAAAACAACTCTTAGGTACCATATCTCTCCTATCAGATTGGCTAAAATGACAAAACAGGAAAATGATCAATAATGGAGAGGATGTGGGAAAATTGGAACATTATTACATTGCTGGTGGAGTTGTGAACCGAACCAGCCATTCTGGAGAGCAATTTGGAACTATGTCCAAAGGGCTATAAAAATGTTCATAACCTTTGACCCAGCAATACAACTTCTAGGGTTGTATCCCAAAGAGATCACCCAAGTGGGAAAAGGACCCATATATACAAAAATATTTATAGTGGCTCTTTTTGTGGTAGCAAAGAACTGGAAATCAAAGGGATGCCCATCAATTGGGGAATGGCTGAACAAGCTGTGGTATATGAAGGTAATGGAATACTATTGTGTTATAAGAAATGGGGATGATATGGAAGGACTTAATAACAACCTGGAAAAAACTACATGATATAATGCTGAGTGAGTAGAGCAGAGCCAGGAGAACACAGCCACAGATATATGGACTCTGTGAGGACTAACACTGACAGACTTTGCTCTTCTCAGCAACACAAGGTGCAAAGACAACTCCAAAGTACTCATGATGGAGAATACTATCTACATCTGGAGAAAGAACTATGAAGTATGAATGCAGATTGAGGCACACTTTATGCTCACCTTTCCCCCCCGTCTTTTTTTTCTCTCTTTTGTTTTTGTTTTTGGGTTTTTTTTTTGGTTCTTTTTCTTCTTTCTCATGATTCATTCCATTGGTCATAATTCTTCTCCACAACTTGACTAGTGTGTAAATTAATTCAACCCAAAGTTATACATGGAAGGTATATGGGATTCCATGCTGTTTTGGGGAAGGAGAAGGGAAGGAGGGAAGAACATCTAGAACTCAAAATTATGTAGAACCAAGTGTTGTAAACTAAAAATTAAAAAAATAAAAAAAATTTCAAAAATTTTGAAGGATAATATATAGATGTATGTAATTGTCCAGTAAATCTAAGTATTTTCCATTTTATACACAGTAGGGGAATTAACTAAAATATAATGGAGTTGGTCAGAGGACCCTTGGTCAATTGAATCACTTCTCACAACCTACCTGGTGAAATTATAGGATGTAAGAAACAAAAAAAGAGAAAATGAAGTCTTAAGGTTTTGCTGCTTTCATATTTTGCATAGTCACTTTTGGACTTTATAAAGATTGTACCAATTTCCAATTTGAGTAAATCATTTTATACTTTGTAAAGACCTTGAGACTGAAACCGTGAGTGCCTCATTGACCTATTTCCAAGTTGCAATGTGTTATCAAATAAGTGTCCCATAAACTGTTAGTAAAAATTTGTATATGAGTCCTTTTGTTGGTATGAATAAGTGTCCTTTTTGTAATTTTTTTCATATTTTATTGTTTTATATTTTTAGTTTTCAGCATTGATTAACACAAGATTTTCAGTTACAAATTTTCTCCCCATTTCTACCCTCCCCACACTCCAAGATGGCATATATTCTGATTTCCCCATTCCCCAGTCAACCCTCTCTTCTACCATCCCACTCCCCCTGCAAACCCCTTCCCCTTACTTTCTTGTAGGGCAAGATAGATTTCTGTGCCCCATTGCCTGTATATCTTATTTCCCAGTTGCATGCAAAAACAACTTTCTTTTTTGAGCATCTGCTTTTAAAACTTTGAGTTCCAAATTCCCTCCCCTCTTACCTTCCAAACCACTCTCCCTAAGAAGGCAAGCAGTTCAACCTAGGCCACACATGTATCATTATGCAAAAAAAACTTCCATAACAGTCATGTTGTAAAAGACTAAATATATTTCCTTCCATCCTATCCTATCCCCCTTTATTCAATTTTCTCCCTTGACCCTATCCTTTTTGAAAACTGTTTCCCTGTGATTACCTCCTCCCCCATCTGCCCTCCCTTCTATCATCCCTGGGTTTTTATCCTCTTCCCCCTACTATCCTGTGGGGTAAGATACCCAATTGAGTGTGTATGTTATTCCCTCCTGAAGTCAAATACGATGAGAGCAGGATTCACTCATTCCCCCTCACCTGCCTCCTCTTCCCTTCCAACAGAACTGTTTTTTCTTGCCATTTTTATGTGAGATAATTTACCTCATTCTATCTCTCCCTTTCTCCCTCTTTCAATGCATTCCTCTCTCAGCCCTTAATTTTATTTTTTTTAGATATCATCCCTTCATATTCAACTCACCCTGTGCCCTCTGACATATATATATATATATATATATATATATGTATATATATATATATATATATGTATGTATGTATGTATGTATGTATGTATATCCCCTTCAACTACCCTAATAGTGAGAAAGGTCTCATGAAGTACACACATCATCTTTCCATGTAGGAATGCAAACCAAACAGTTCAACTTTAGTAAGTCCTTTATGAATTCTCTTTCTTGTTTATCTTTTCATGCTTCTCTTGATTCTTGTGTTTGAAAGTCAAATTTTCTATTCAGCTCTGATCTTTTCACTGAGAAAGCTTGAAAGTCCTCCATTTTATTGAAAATCCATATTTTGCCTTGGAACATGATACTCAGTTTTGCTGGGTGAGTGATTCTTGGTTATAATCCTAGATCCTTTGACCTTCAGAATATCATATTCCAAGTCCTTTAATCCCTTAATGTAGAAGCTGCTAGATCTTGTGTTATCCCGATTGTGTTTCCACAATATTCAAGTTGTTTCTTTCTTGTTGTTTGCAGTATTTTCTCCTTGATCTGGGAGCTCCAGAATTTGGCAACAATATTCCTAGGAGTTTTCTTTTGAGGATCTTTTTCAAGAGGGGATCGGTGGGCTATTTCAATTCCTACTTTACCCTCTGGTTCTAGAATATCAGGGCAGTTCTCCTTGATAATTTCTTGAAAGATGGTATCTAGGCTCTTTTTTTGATCATGGCTTTCAGGCAGTCCAATAATTTTTAAATTATCTCTCCTGGATCTATTTTCCAGGTCACTGGTTTTGACCTGGAGATATTTCCAATGAGATATTTCAATTGTCTTTCATTTTCTCATTCCTTTGGCTCTGTTTTATAATGTCTTGATTTTTCATCAAGTCACTAGCTTCCATTTGCTCCAATCTAATTTTTAAGGTGGTATTTTCTTCAGTGGTCTTTTGGACCTCCTTTGCCATTTGGCTAATTCTGCCTTTCAAAGCATTCTTCTCTTTATTGGCTTTTTGAACTCTTTTGACATTTGGGTTAGTCTATTTTTAAGGTATTATTTTCTTCAGCATTTTGGGGCCTCCTTTAGCAAGTCATTGACTTATTTTTCATGGTTTTCTTGCATCACTCTCATTTCTCCTTCCAATTTTTCCTCTACTTCTCTTACTTGATTTTCTAAATCCTTTTTGAGCTCTTCCATGGCCCGACACCAATTCATATTTTTCTTGGATGCTTTTTATGTAGGCTCTTTGACTTTGTTTACTTCTTATGGCTGTATGTTGATCTTCTATGTCACCAAAAAAATATTATAGAGTCTGAGTCTGAGTCTGCATCCTTTTTTGCTGCCTGTTCATCTTCCCAGCCAACTACTTGACCTTTCAGCTTTTTGTCAGGGTATGACTGCTTGTAGAGTAGAGTGCTTTGTCCCAAGCTTTAGGAGCTATACTGCTGTTTTCAGAGCTACTTCTACACAGCAAGCTCTGCCACAGCAGTGCTCTTCCTCCACCAAGAACTGCCAACCAGGATTGTGACCCAAATCCAAGCAGGGCAAAGCAGGCTCTGTATTCCTGCTCTGATCCACCACTTAATTCCTCCCATTGGGTGGGCCTGGGACCAGAAGCAACTGCAGCTGGAGCTCTGGAAGCAGCTGCAGCACTGCACCACCTCCACCACTCCCAGGTCTGGGGCCCACTGCATACTCCTCTCACTCCTATTCAGGAGTTTTTCCACTAACTTTCTCTGTTGTCTTTGGTGTTTGTGAGTTGAGAAGTCTGGTAACTGCCAGTGATTCAGGGCCCTATGGCCTGTTCCCCTGATTCCTGGTCTGGTCTGTTCCAGGGCGGCTCACACTGGGCTGGGCTCTGCTCCCAGTGCTGTGCGATAGACCCTTCTCAGTGACCATCCAGGCCATCCTGGGCTGGAGACCTGCTTCCCTCTGCTATTTCGTCAGTTCCACAGGTCTAGAATTTGTTCAGAGCCATTTTTCACAGGTGTTTGGAGGGACCTGGGGGAGAGCTTGAGTGAGTCCTTGCTTTCCAGACACTATCTTGGCTCTATGAATAAGTTTCTCCATTGACTTGGTACAATTATAGGACAATTAGTAAATTGGCTAATTGAAAGATCAACTGAGTGCCCTTTAAAAAGTTCATACTAGGAATGCATTTTTCCCTGTCTCTTCTAAGAGTGATCTTAGGCCAGTAATTTCTCTTGCAATCATGAAGATATCTATCCATAGAAAAAGAAACAAGGTCTTGTTTCTTCAGCAATTGCTCTTAATAGAGGAAGAACTTGATAAGCAGGAAATGTCTGGCCCAGAAGAGAGTAGGTCCAGAGAATGATGCTTCAAGACTGAATTTAGTTATGGACAGAAGCAAACTCAAAGAGATGAGTGGAGCAAACTTCCCAGCAGAAACACTGCAACCCAGAAGAGTAACATAAGGACACTATAAGAAGATTAATACCATCTGGACTCTGCAATGTCAATATTATGACTTTCCTTCGCCAACTACAATAGATAAGCATCTCTACTAATACATACTCACTTTTTACTATGGGTGTGCCCATGCTTTCCAGTAACATTCTGTGTATTTGGGACAATGAGCCCTGAATAGAAGGCATATCATATAGATTCTGTTCTTACCATGCTTTTTTTCCAGTAAATACCTTTGCTTTGAAGTAATATGCCTTTTCATTGTCTATTGAAGATAAGTGTATTGATGAGGGTCCATGAGCTATATAGTTTTAAAAGTATGGACCTGCATTGTTCCAAAACCTAGGGGTAGTCATTCCCAGGGAACTTATTCTGAAAGTGAGAATTATGAGGTTTGAGTTCAGAGGGGCGCTAAATATTTACATCTACATAAAATATCTCTCTGGACTACAGAATTTTTCATTAATATACTATGCATTCCCATATGTAGCTACATGATGTTTACATCAATGTTTTTGCTTTGGGGTTGTTGTGTAGTAGATTACCATGATTTCATAGATAAGGAAATTAATGCACAGAATGGCCTCAGAGTCACATAGCAAGTAAGTGCCTGAAGTAGAATTTAAACTCAGGCCTTATTGACTCTAAGCCCAGTGCTTTATCTTCCTAGCTGCCTAATAGGCACATTCTAAATATAGTTTAAAATGTTAGGAAATGCAAATAATGCACTGTTGGTTGAGGAGGGTCGGTAATCAAGTATGCTTAGAACATAGAATTTATGGAGAGCAGTAACTTGAGGTAAAGCTATGAAGGTAGAGTGGTACCAGTTCAGGAAGTGCTTCAATGTTGCTCAAAGGAGTTTGAATATTGTTAAGCAAGGAAGAACTAATGATGATTTTAATAGAAAAATGGACATATTTAGTTTGAGGATTCAGGAAGGCATCTAGGTGAGGGCACCTTAACAGAGACAAGGGATAAAGTGTACTAGGCAATTAGACTATTACTACCATCTTTTTTATATAATTAAGATTTTTTATTTTTACTTTACAACACTCAGTACCACATAATTTTGAGTTACAGATTTTCTTCTCCGCCTCCCCCACTCCCTCCCCAAGATGGTATATGGAATCCAATGTATCTTCTACATGTAACTTTACATTGAACTTGTTTACATAATAGTCAAGTTGTAAAGAAGAATTATGACTAATGGAATGAATCATGAGAAAGAAGAAACAAAACCAAAAAAAGGGGAAAAAAGGGAAAAAAATGGAGTGTGCCTCCATCTGCATTCAGACTCTACAGTGATTTCTTTGGATATAAATAGCTCTCTCCATCATGAGTCCTTTGCAGTCATCTTTGAAGCTTGTATTGCTGAGAAGAGCGAAGTCTATCAGGGTTAGTCATCACAGATTCCATGTATCTGTGGTTGTGTATAATGTTCTCCTGGTTCTGCTCTGCTCACTCAGCATTATATCGTGTTGGTTTTTCCAGGTTATTATGAAGTCCATATCATCCCCATTTCTTATAGCACAATAATATTCCATTACCTTCATATATCACAACTGTTTCAGCCATTCCCCAATTAATGGGCATCCCTTTGATTTCCTATTTTTTGCTACTACAAAAATAGCTACTATAAATATTTTTTATACATATGAGGCCTTTTCCCACTTGTGTCATCCCTTTGGGATACAACCCTAGAAGTGGTATTGCTGGATCAAAGTGTATAAACATTTTTATAGCCCTTTGGGCATAGTTCTAAATTCCTCTCCAGAATGGCTGGGTCATAACCCCACCAGCAATGTAATAATGTTCCAATTTTCCCACATCCTCTCCAGCATTGATCATTTCCTGTTTTGTCATTTTAGCCAATCTGACAGGAGAGATATGATACCTAAGAGTTGCTTTCATTTGCATTTCTCTAATAAGTAGTGAAGTAGAGCATTTTTTCATATGCCTATAGATATCTTTAATTTCTTCCTCTTAAAACTGCATGTTCATGTCCTTTGACCATTTCTCAATTGGGGAATGGCTTTTTTTTCCTATAAATATGGCTCAGCTCCCTGTATGTTTTAGAGATGAGGCCTTTATCAGAGACACTACTGTAAAGATTTTCTCCCAGTTTTCTGCTTCCCTCCTAATTTTTGTTGCATTGGCTTGTTTTACATAAAACATTTCAATTTAACATAATCAAATTATCCATTTTACATTTTGTAATATTCTCTATCTCTTGTTGTGTCATGAATTCTTTGCTTTTCCATAAAGCTGATAGGTAAACTATTCCTTGCTTTCCCAAATTGCTTATATTATCAGCCTTTATTGCTAAATCATGAACCAATTTTGACTTTATTTTGGTATATGGTATAAGATATTGGTCTATGCCAAGTTTCTGCCCTACCATTTTCCAATTTTCCCAGCAGTATTTGAGAAATAGGGAATTCTTAGCCGAGGAGCTGGATTCTTTGGGTTTATCAAAGAGTAAATTGCTATAATCATTGACTAGTGCATCTTGTGTACCTATCCTATTCCACTGATCTAGGACTCTTTCTTAGCCAGTACCAGGTAGTTTTGATGACTGCTGCTTTATAGTACAATTTCATATCTAGTATGGCTAGGCCACCTTCCCTAGCATTTCTTTTTATTAAATCCCTAGATATTCTAGACCTCTTGTTCTTCCAGATGAATTGTGTTATTATTTTATCTAGCTCTGTGAAATAATTTTTGGTAGTTCAATTGGTATGGCATTGAATAAGTAAATCAATTTAGGTAAAATTGTCATTTTTTATTATATTAGCTCAGCCTAACCATGAGCAACTGATATTTTTCCATTTATTTAGATCTAACATTATTCGCGTGAAGAGTGTTTCATAATTACGTTCATGTAGGTCCTGAGTTTGTCTTGGCATATAGACTCCCAAATATTTTATAGTGTCTACAGTAACTTGGAATGGAATTTCTCTTCCTCTATCTCTTGCTGTTGGGCTTTGTTTGTAATGTATAGGAATGCTGAGGATTTATGTGGGTTTATTTTATATCCTGCAACTTTGCTAAAGTTGTTTATTATTTCAAGCATATTATTTTTACTTGATTCTCTAGGATTCTCTAAGTAAATCATCATATCATCTGCAAAAAGTGATAATTTAGTTTCTTCTTTGCTATTCTAATTCCTTCGATTTCTTTTTCTTCTCTTATTGCTACAGCTAACATTTCTAGTACCAAATTGAATAGTAGGGGTGATAGTGGACATTCTTGTTTCACCCCGATCTTGTTGGGAATGCATCTAGCTTATCCCCATTACAAATAATGCTTGTTGATGGCTTTAAGTAGATGCCATTTATAATTTTAAGGAAGGCTCCATTTATTCCTATGTTTCTAGTGTTTTTAATAGGAATTAGTGTCATATTTTGTCAAAGGCTTTTTCTCCATCTATTCAGATGATCGTATGGTTTCTGCTAGTTTTTTTGTTGATATGTTCAATTATACTGATAGTTTTCCTAATATTGAAACAGCCTTGCATTCCTGGAATAAATCCTACCTGGTCATGGTGTATTATTCTTGTGATATGTTGCTACAATCTTTTTTGCTAATATTTTAATTAAAATTTTTGCATCAATATTCATTAGGGAAATTGGTCTATAATTTTCTTTCTCTGTTTTGACTGTTCCTGGTTTGGGTATCAGTACCATATTTGTATCATAAAAAGAATTTGGTAGGACTCCTTCTTCACCTATTTTCTCAAATAGTCTATAATGCATAGGAATTAATTGTTCTTTAAATGTTTGATAAAATTCACACATAAAACCATTTGGCCCTGAAGAGTTTTTTTCTAGGGATTTCATTGATGGCTGGCTCAATTTCTTTTTCTGAGATGGGGTTATTTAGGAATTTTACTGCCTCTTCTGTTAACCTTGGCAATTTATATTTTTTGTAGATATTCATTCATATCACTAAGGTTGTGAAATCTATGGGCATACAATTGGGCAAAATAATTCACAATTATTGTTTTAATTTCCTCTTCACTGGAGGTGAATTTACTCTTTTCATTTTTGATACTGGTAATTCGGTTTTCTTCCTTCTTTTTTTAAATCAAATTGACCAAAGTTTTATCAATTTTATTGGTTTTTTCATAAAACCAGCTCTCGCTTTTATTTATTAATTCAATAGTTTTCTTGATTTCAGTTTTATTAATCTCTCCTTTGATTTTCAGTATTTCAAATTTGATATTTAGCTGGGGATTTTCAATTTGTTCTTTTTCTAGCTTTTTCAGTTGCATGCCTAATTCATTGATCTCCTTTTTTTCTATTTTATTCATGTCTGCATTTAAAGATATAAAATTTCCCCTAAGAACTGCTTTTGCTGCATCCCATAAGTTTTGGTATGTTGTCTAATTATTGTCATTCTCTTGAATAAAGTTATTAATTGTTTCTATGATTTGTTCTTTGGCCCCCTCATTCTTTAGAATTAAATTATTTCATTTCCAATTAATTTTAGCTTATTTTTCCATGGTTCTTTATTACAAATAATTCTTATTGCATCATGATCTGAAAAGGATGCTTTGACTACTTCTGCCTTTCTGCACTGGATTGTGAGGTTTTTATGCCCTAGCACATGGTCAATTTTTGAGTATGTGCCACATACCACTGAGAAAAGAGTATATTCCTTTTTATCCCCATTCAGTTTTCTGCAATGGTCTATCATATCTGCCTTTTCTAAAATCCTGTTCATCTTCTTAATGTCTTTCTTGTTTATTTTGAGGTTAGATTCATCAAATTCAGAGAGGAGGAGGTTGAGGTTTCCCATTATTATAGTTTTACTGTCTATTTCTTCCTTAACCTCACCTCTAAGAATTTGCATGTCATACCACTTGGTGTATATATGTTAAACAATGATATTGCTTCATTGTCTATGGTGCCTTTTAGCAGGATGTAGTGTCCTTCCTTATCTCTTTTAATTATATCTATCTTTGCTTTTGCTTCGTCTGAGATTAGGATTGCTACCCCTGATTTTTTTTACTTTAGCTGAAGCACAATATATTCTATTCCAGCCTTTTGCCTTTACCCTGTGTGTATCCCCTTGTTTCATATGTGTTTCTTATAAACCACATATTGTAGGATTATGGTTTTTAATCCATTCTGCTATATGCTTCTGTTTTATGGAAGAGTTCATCCCATTCACATCCACAGTTATGATTGTTGTCTATGTCTTTTTCTCCATCCTATTTCCCCCTGTTTATGCTTTTATTTCTCCCTTTCCCCTTCCCTTCCTCAACAATGTTTTGCTTTTCACAGCTGCCTTCCTCAGTTTACCCTCCCTCTTGATTTCCCTCATTTATTTTACCATTTTCCATTTACTACTTCTTCCCTCCCTTCTGACCACTCCCCTCCCTTTTTCCCCCTTTCCCCCCACTACTGCCTGTAGGACAAGTTAGACTTGTATACTCATCAGTGCATGTTATTCCCTTCTTTAACCAAATCTGATGAGAGTAAAGCTCAAATACTGCTCTTCTCCCTCCCTTCTTTCCCTCTACTACAGTATGTTTTTGTGCCTCTTCATGTGATATTATTTACCCTTTTCTACTACCTCCTTACCTCTTCTCCCAGAGCCATCCCTTTACATCTCTTAAATATATTTTTATCATAATATTGGTTATTTTATACTGATATCCACAGTCTATGAATATCCTGTTCAATTGTCATAATGAGTATGCTGTTCTCAAGGTTGACACATATATAATATATATATATATATATATATATATATGTATGTGTGTATACATATATACATATATATATATAAATTATATAAAACAAAATAATCCTATATAAGAATATAATTAACCTCATTGATTAACTAGGGGTTCCCCCCATTTGCCTTTTTATGTCTCTCTTGCGTTTTGTATTTGGCAATCAAATTTTCCACTGAGCTCTGTCCTTTTCATCAGGAAGGTCTGGAATTCCTTTATTTCATTGAATGTCCATCTATTTTCCTAGAAAATTATGCTTATTTTTGCTGGTTAGTTGATCCTTGGTTGTAATCCAAGCTCCTTTGCCTTTTGGGATGTTGTATTCCAATTTCTCCTGTCTTTTAATGTAGAAGCTGAAAGATCCTGCATGATCCTGATTGTAGTTCCCTGATATTTGAATTGCTTCTTTCTAGCTGCTTGTAGGATTTTCTCCTTGACCTGGTAGTTCTGGAAATTGGCTATAATATTTCTTGGAGTTTTCAATTTGGGATCTTTTTCAGGGGGTGATCAATGGAGTCTTTCCATGACAGTTTTACCCTCTGGTTCTAGGACCTCTGTGCAATTTTCCTTAAGGATTTTATGTAAGATACTGTCCAGGCTCTTTTTGTCATCATAGCTTTCAGGTAGACCAATCATTCTTAGATTGTCTCTCCTGGATCTATTTTCCAGGTTGGTTGTTTTTCCAAACATATATTTCACGTTTTCCTCTATTTTCTTTTCAGTTTTTTTAGATTTTGTTTGACTGATTCTTGATGTCTCATAGAGTCATCAGCTTCTACTTGCCCAATTTTAATTTTTAATGTTTTGATGTCTTCCTTTATCTTCTCTACCTCCTTTTCCATTTGGTTGATTTTACTTTTCATTGAGACATTTCTCCAATTATATTCTGATTTTCCTTAACCAATTTCCTGATTTCACCTTTTAAAGATTTGTTTTCCTCATGGATTTTTTTTCCATTTTTTTTTCTTTTACCTCTATAATTGGGTTTTTAAAGTCCTCCTTGAGTTCTTCAAGGAATGCTTTTAGGTCTGGAGACCAGTTCACTTTCAATTTTGAGGTTTCAGATGTGGGTGTAGTATTCATGCTGTCCTCTTCTGAATTGGCATTTTGATCATTCCTGTCTCCATAATATAAATCTATCATCTTTGAAAGCTTCTTGCTATTCTTTTTATGGTGTTTTTTTTCCTCCTGGTTTCTGAAGTGCATCTCTGCTCCTGGGGCTCAGGGGGCTCTGTCACATGTTTTTTTGTGTTGGGATCTAGCTTTACGTGCTATGGTGTCTGGTTTTGTGAGGTGTGGGGGAGGAGTAGTCTAGCTGCTGGAAGTCTCCTCTTCCCCAGGACTGTTCTACAGAATGGGTGGTCTCCACTCTTTTCTTTGCTGGTATCTGCCACTTTTCCTGGCTGTGCGAAGCCAAGTCTGGGGTCCTGGCATTGATGTTGGTTAGCTTCACCCCCCAGGGTTCAGTTACTCTGGTTGTTCCACTGAGGTGGGGCCTGCTGGGACACCTCTCTTCCTGCACTAGTCCCCTTCTGCCACCATAGGAAGGCCCCTCTTCCCCACTTCTCTCACTATTGAAGCCCCACTTCTGGCTCCTCTCTTTCTCCTGAGGTTTTATTCTCTGGGTTTATTCAAGGGAGGGATATGAACCATTTTACCTGGCCATCATGACTACTGGAAGTTCAGGAAGGCAAGATTCAAACCTTTAGACTGTGGGTTGGAGGCCTCCAGGCTAGTTGCTCCTAGGCCCACAGGCTCTGCACTCAGACAGACTCCCATCCTGGGCTGAGAGGCCTGGGCTATCACCACCATCTTGACTACCATGTTCCCTCAGACTCTGAAAAAAGATCCCAGGATCCTGAGACCAAGGACCTTGGGAGTAGCCTTGTCCCTCAAAAAACCAAAACTATTTTCATATAAGCCTTAATAGTCATTAATGAGAATAAAAAATCATGGTGGAAAAGGGGCTCCCCCAGCAACAACTGCTGACCATTATTGAGGCTTGAAATCATTGTAGATATAAGGATCACCTTCTTTATCACTAACAGTAACAACTGCTGACCAATTACCACTAATCAGAAAACAAGCACAGGAGCTTTGGGAGTGACAGTGCCCCACAGATCACTAGTCCTGCCTCTAGATCAGTCCTCATAGTCATCATCCATGGAAAACAACTTCTGTAGGCAAAGATCCAGTAATTGCCACCAACTGTCAACCAACTCCCACACACAGTACAGGCAAACCAGCTTAGTTGAAGGAGCAAAGGACCTTGAGGGAGAGACAAAAGGTAGCATGAATGGGCCATATAAGTCAAACCACAACAATTACCCAAGACATTGAACCCAAGAGTCTTTAGCATAGCACTGCTTCAGCCCAATGCCCTCATACATTATTCTTGACTGTAACACTTACACAGTTGCAGCCTGGCAACTGCTTCTATAGGTTCTGCAGCCATATTTATTGAATAAAGGAAAGTTATTGCAAAGAAATCCTTGGAATGGTCAAATAAATACTTTAACACCAAAAATTGATAAGACCATATGAGTGGAAATGATATTAAAGAATTATTGATATCTGCTTTGCCATTGCACCCTAAAAGCTATGCCATTTTTCCATCTGACTTGTTGCTGAAATTTTCGTGAGTGGTCTCACATATCAAAATATGACCTCCTTGAGAACAGAGAATATCTTGCTTTTCTATTTCTATTGCTAGTGCTTTGCACATAATAAGTGTTTAACAAATGTTTTATTCATTCATTCACTAATGGAGATGTGAATCTGAAGCAAAAGATTTGGCAGGTATCTGTAGAGTAGTTGTTAGTTGAAGCCATGAGAGTAAATGTGATCTAACCAAAGAGAATATTGAGAGAGAAGAGAAGACAAAGAACTGATCTATTAAGTAAACCCAGATTTTAGGACTGAGAAGTGGCTGAAAATATAGTGGAGACATTGCAAGAAGTATGAGGATAAACAGGAGAATGTTTTGGCTACAAAATCAAAGGGGCAGTGGGCCTGCCATGAAGGAAGTTTAGAGTGTTAAAAACTGACTAAAGAGGTTACCTACAAATTAAAAACAAAGAAAAAACTGCACGATCAGTATAATTGAGTAATGATGAATTGTAGGTATGAATAACACTTTAAAAGTTATTCAGCAGTAAAAGGGAAAAGAAAGATGATTCTTTAGCTGAATATAACAGAATGGTCAAGGGAAGTATCTTGTTATGGATTGTGTGTTTGTTTTTTAAATGATATAACCAATAAAATCTAACCTAGAGCTTGTCATATGGTAAGTAAACCTCCTCATTTTTTTCTGATGGAATTAAGTTACACTATTAGTTGACATGGAACCCATGAAATATGGCACATAATAAAATTCCACATCTATGTTTAATGAATTTCTGCCATCATCCTTGTTTTTCATGGTTAGAAACATTAAGGGAATCTTGAATTTTTCTATCATCTTGTATTTGTTTAAACATTAATTTTAAATATCTAGACCTGGCAATCCAATACTATTTGAATTCTGCCAAATGTGTATGTCTTTTAAAAATATAACTACATAATTGATTTTTTCTCATTATCCTACTATTATTAAAGATCTGTTGTTGAATTCAATGTTATAAAGAATCATAGCTCAATCTCACTAAAATTATCATGTACTAGGAATAGATTGGATTAGAAGAAACTGCTTATTCATTGGGATTTTCTATTAGAGTCCTTGACCCCAGATGTTGTGCAAACGCTAAGTGAATTCTCTTGTCACTCAAATAATTTCCAAGTGATACAAACAATTAAAAAGGGCTTAGTTGATCTATTGACAAACTAGAATACAAAAGTTTGATAAGACATATGACATTTTAACTAAATGCTCAGTATGCTGTTTTTGACTGAATTTTTCTTTTCCTCTTTTCCTTCCAATCTCTGGCAGCCCAAGAGGCTTTCCATTGACACATTGCATTATCCACCTTCCACTGCTTCATTCTTATTCACTAGAGGTCAGTATTGTGTAAAGAGATCAAACTACTCCATCAGAAGTTCACTAATTGCTTTTTGGGTCACTTTCTGACAGTAACACTTTTTAAAAGTAGTTTACTGATAGAGAATTTAAAGTGAAATGATCTAGCTATCCATTTTCAAGAATACTGGAAAAGATTCCTTAAAAATCTACTCACAGTTGCAAAAAAGCACTAGTTTTATTAGTGTTGGGGAAAAGAAAATATCACTATTTTTTGAAAATTATTTTCAGACAATAATAATTTGTATATATGCTTTAGCAATGGAGGCTTGTAGAAAGGTGAATATTGAGAAGGACTGACTCAGGAGGAAGTAGATGATTTTTCTTTAAATCTAAAATGAAGACTCAAGATATTAGAATGTTTTATGTAATTTTCGAAGAAGCAAATTCACTTTTTAGTGACTATTTGAAGAAAAAGCACATTGTAGGACCAGAGTTGTGTTTAAAGTTAAAATACTTATTTTCAGATTAAGTTAATTAGTTCAATAATTATTTTAAAAAACATATTTAAAAGCATGAAACAAGTGGATAATGTATTTCACTTATGCTCAAAACATTAAAAATTCAACATTTATTTTTAAGTTAATGTTAGTAAATCCCATTTGCATTTATAGACAAGGCTTTAAACATTTGATAATATCAGCAGATTTCCCCCATTCTAAAACTAAATAGACTTTGATCCATTCAAAATACTACTCCTTTTGTTTCATTTAAGTCAATTATCATATATTAACTTATGTGGGTTTGTGGTTACATAATGCTATAGGTAGAGTGATGGACTTAAAATCAGGAAGATCTGAGTTCAATATGTATCTTGAGATCTTGCTAGTTGTGCCATTGTTGGTAAATTATTTAACTTCTCTGAAACCCAATGTCCTCATATGTAACATGGAGATAATACAGTAATAACTGCTGACTTTATGTAATATTGTAATGTTTCAGAGTTAAGTGTGTATATGTACCCATATATCTATGTTCATATATCACATATAATGTAAAAATCAAAAAATATTATAAATAACATTATATATGTACACATACATGTATATATATATATATATATATATATATATATATATGAGTTTATAAGTACATGTAAGCTCATTTAACTCACAATTCTGGAATGTACACAATATAATTATATTAGTTTCATAGATGAATAAACTAAGGCTCAAGGAAGCTTTGACACATCAAGTAACAAACCTGAAGCAGGATTGAAATCTTCCTAACTACCAGGCCAGTGCTTTTCCTCCTACACTGATATTAGAGGACATTAGATGGGGAAGTGGATCAAGTGCTGGGAAAGGAGTCAGACTTTAGATAATACATAAGTTTGTGTGTGTGTGTGTGTGTATGTGTGTATGAGACACACACACATATATAGATATAGATATATCCATATATAGATGGATAGATATAGTCAGACAATAAAGAGGATTTTACATTTGGTGTCAAACACTTACTAGCTGTGTGACCCTGGGCAAATCACTTGATCTCTGTCTGCCTCAGTTCCCTGAACTGAAAAATGGAGATAATAATAGCACCTATATTCAAGGGTTATTATGATAATCAAAAGAAATAACATTTGTAAACAACCCAGTACCTAGCACATAAGTGCTTAATAACTGCTTATTCCCTTCTTCCTTTCTTTCCTCCCTTCCCCCCCCACCCTGTTATCCTTCTCACCTTTCCTTTTTTTAATTCCCTCTCTTTTTCTCTTCCACCCTTTGTTTCTGCCTTCCTTTGTTTTCCTTCCTTCTCTTCCTTAGTGTCCCTATCTTTCCACATCCCTTCCACCCTTTGTCATTTTTAAAAGGTCATTTGGTCTTACGAAAATAAACCTTTTGCTTCAGAACCCTGATGATATCAAGCTCTTCAAACTAGTCCTTTTCAGTCCAAAACCCAAAGATTTATCTGATAATCTGTAATGGTAATGTAAATTTGAAGATCTTCCCATCTATTGATACACCCATGTGACCTGCTTACATCACAGGAAGCCTAAGTCACATGTGGTAGGAGGAACTTGCTGAACAAGAACAGGAAAGGGTAAAGCAGGAAGGAAGTTAGTAGAACTGAGAGAAAGTGAGATCAGAGCAGTTAGAGCTAAGCAAGTCAACATATTCATAGCAATAACAACTGTTATAAATATTGCCTTGGTGATACACAATCCTCCTCAGTCTTAGGCATTTTAATGGTGGCTATTTTCTCTGTGATTGTAGTACCAGGTTCCATCATGCTTTTTCCCATCCACCAACCCTCCCCTGCCCATGCCTGAAATGTTGCCCAGGATCATTACCATCTATTTATATCCCCTGGTTTCCTTCAAATTTCAGCTCAAATCCCATATCCTACTTGAGGTCCATCCTAACACTCCACCTCTTCTACAAGTATCTCCTCCTCTTCCACTGAAATTACCTTGTACTTTATTATTATTATTTTATAATTTACATTTAATTTTAATAACAATAACAATGACAGCTAAAGGTGGAGCCAAGATGGTAGAGAGAACCCAAGGAGTTGCCTAAGCTTTCCTCAGTTTCCCCCAGAAACAACATTAAATCAGGACTCTAAGTGGATGCTGAGATGATCAAATTTACAAAAAAAAATGGCATGAAACAATTTCCCAGGCTATGATAATTTAGAAGGACTTTAGGGAAGGTCTGTCTCACTTAGGTATAAGGGGAAGCATAGCCCAGTGCAGACAGTGTCAGGGTAAGCCAACAAGAGGCTTTTAGGCCCAGCACAGATCATCAACTGGCTCAGCAGGCCGGTGGCATAGCAGGCCATCTGTGAGGCCTCTAGCTCCAGCACAGAAGGTAAATTGCTAGCCCTGGAAACCAGGCAGCAACAGGTACAACTAGGCCAGGCCACTCCAGTGCAGTAAACAAGCCACCAGCACCAGAAGCCTCAGCACAAAAGCTGATGACCAGGCCCCTTGGCCCCCAGCAAAAGAAGCTTAGGACAGTGCCCTCTGTGCCCCAGGGGTAGAGCTCAACTTGAAAAGCCATGAAATAGGCCAAAAAAAAAGAGAAAGAAGAAAAAGAGAACTTCAACCATAGAAAACTACCACAGTGACAGGAAAGATCAAAATACAGACTCAGAAGAGTATGACAATGTCATAATGCCTACATGCAAAACCTCAAAGGGAAATATTAATTGGTCTCAAACCCAGAAAGCCTTCTTGGAAGAGATCAATAGGTTTTTAAAAGTCAAATAAGAGAAGTAGAAGAAAATTTTTGGAAAAGAAATGAGAGGTATGTAAGAGAAAGGCAACAACTTGGAAAAGGAAGAACAACAATTGACTGAAGAAAACAATTATATTAAAAAACAATTGGCTAAATGGGAAAAAATTCACTTAAGAAAACAACTCCTTTAAAAAGTAGAATTAGCCAAATGAGAAAGGAGGTATAAAAGTTAAGTAATGAAAATAATTCCTTAAAATTAGAATTGAGCAAGTGGATGGTAATGACTCTATGAGACATCAAGGATCAGTCAAATAAAATCAAAAGAATGAAAAAAAAACAGAAGAAAATGTAAAATACAACTTGAAAAAACAAGTGACTTGGAAAATAATCCAGGAGAGATAATTTAAGAATTATTGGTCCAACTTAAAGCCATGATCAAAAAAAGAGCCTGGACACCATCTTTCAACAAACCATCAAGAAAAACTGCCCTACTATCTTAGAACCAGAGGGCAAAGTAGTCATTGAAAGAATCCATCAATCACCTCATGAAAGTGATCCCAAAATGAAAACTCCAGGGAATATTGTAACCAAATTTCAGAATTATAAAGTCAAGGAGAAAATACTGCAAGCAGCCAGGAAGAAACAATTCACATATCATGGAATCACAGTAAGGATTACAGAGGATTTAGCAATTTGTACTTGAAAGGATCATTTGTATATGATATTCTGGGAAACAAAGAAACTTGGATTAGGACCAAGAATCAACTACTCTGCAGAATTGAACATAATCTTTCAGGGGGAAAGATGGACATTTAATAAAACAGGGGACTTTCAATAATTCCTGATGAAAAGACCAGAGCTGAACAAAAAATTCAATCTTCAAATACAAGACTCAAGAGAAGCATAAAAAGGTAAACAGGAAGGAGAAAAAATGAAACATGTTATTCAATAAGGTTAAACTGTTTATATTTCTACATGGAAAGATGATACTTGTAACTTTTGAGACTTGTGCCCTTATTAGGGCAGTTAGAAGGAGTATACATTGGCAGAAGGTGTGGATATAAGCTGACTTTGATGTGGTGATATTCAAAAATATAATGGGTGAAAGAAAAAGACTGAGAAGAGGATAGGGGAGGCAAAATGGGATAAATCACATAATATGGAGAGGTGCAAAGACCTTTTGTAGTAGAGGGAAAGAAGGGAGGCAAGTGAGTATCATTTGAACCTTGCTGTCATGGGATTTGGCATAAAGAGGGAATAACATACATACTCACTTGGGTATAGATTTTTATCTTATCCTTTAGGGAAGTAAGAGGAGGAAGGGGAAAGAAAAGGGAAGGAGATGGATAGTAGGGAGAGCAGAAGGGATGGAGGAAGTAGTAGGGGAAAAGTGAAAGAAAAAGGTAGAGGGGATAAAAGGGAGGGCAGATTGAGGGAGCCAGTGGTCAGAAGCAAAACACTGGTAAGGAGGGACAGGATGAAAGGAGAGAGAAAAGTGGGAAAATAGGATTATTGGAAATACACAATTAGTAATCATAACTGTGAATGTGAATTGGATGAAATCTCCAATAAAATGGAAGCAGACAGAAGAGTGGATTAGAAACCAGAATCCTACAATATGGTGTTTACAAGGAACACATTTGAAGTAGAAAGCTATGCACAGAGCAAAGTTAAAAGGCTGGAACAGAATATATTTTGTTTCAGGTGAAGTAAGAAAATCAGGGATAGTGATCCTGATCTCAGACAAAGCAAAAGCAAAAACATACCTAATAAAAAGAGATAAAGAAGGAAACTACATTCTGCTAAAAAAGGTATCATAGACAATGAAGTAATATAAATACTAAACATATATGCACCAAGTTGTATAGCACCCACATGCTTAGAGGAAAAGTTAAGTGAGTTACAGGAAGAAATATACAGCAAAACTACAGTAGTGAGGGACCTCAATCTCCTCCTGTAATTACTAGATAAATCTCATCACAAAATAAAGACTTTAGGCTCTTTACCTCCTTAAGGAGATAAATGGAATTTTAGAAAAATTAGATATGGTTGACCTCTGGAGAAAACTGAATGGAGTGAGAAAGGAATATACCTTTTTCTGAGTGGAACATGACACCTACACAAAACTGGCCATATACTAGGGCATAGAAACCTCACCATACAATGCAGAAAGGCAGAACAAATGCATCCCTTCCATATCATGACGCATTAAAAACTACATGCCATAAAGGGTCAGGAGAAGATAGCCTGAAAATTAATTAGAAACCATATAATTTAATCCTAAAGAATGAAGGGATCAAACAACAAAGCATAGAAACAGTCAATGATTTCATTAAAACTGACAATTAGAAAATATGCCAAAATGTGTGGGAAGCTGCCAAAGTCATTCTTAGAAGAAATCTTGTATCTCTAAATGATTATATGAATAAAATAGAGAAAGAGGAGATCAATGATTTGGGCATGCAATTAAAAAAGCTCCCCCTTTACCCAAGTGAGGCAGTTCTTTCCTGAAGTCCTTTTAAGATATCTTGGACTGGAAAATTGTTTCATGCCATCTTTTGTTGGATTTTATTGTTCCAGAATTCTTTTAGAGGCTTGATTTAATGTTCTTTCTGAGAGAAACTAGGGGGAGTTCAGGCAACTTCTTGGCTTCTCTCTTTCATCTTGGCTCCCCCTGCCCCAATGATATTTCAATCCTTACTCTTTCAGAAGCAATGGGAGAAGGCTACAGGGGGATTTTGTGAAGCAGAGATAATGAAAATACTTTCCCTTGTTTCTATGACTAATTTTACTTTTAATATTTTTGCTGTCAATGATTTGGTGCTCCCTGTCCTTTGATTCTGCACCCCCAGTATGAGTGGGGAGTAAAAGGGAAATTTTATGTTGCCAAATACTTCTAAAAAAGCAGAAAGAGCTTTCTTTAAAAGAAAAGATTGCAAATTGATACCTGCACCTAGGGCAATGTGAATGAAGTATTTAGAAATAAATAAAATTGCTAAGTAAGTCAATTGGGGAAAAATAATATTTAACCCCCGAAACTCACAATGATTTCATACTAAACTTCACCACACTTTTGTACGTAATTCCATGATAATGATTTCCATCCCTGATTTCCCTCTATCCACCCACACCTCCTCATATCGGTTATTCAATATTTCTTTCTAAGACTCTCTTGCTTTCCAATTGCTTATGTGCCTTTCCTTCCATTCAAAATTGGAAAAGGTTTTCATAGTTTTTTTTCAATTTTACCTTTCCAGATACAGAGATGATATTAGTAGTTACAATGATTATAAAGGTAAGGACTAAGAAGAAATCTTTTGAAGTGGATAATCTTACTAAATACTCATATTTGGTTGGAATGAGTTCATAGGTTTCTGAGATTTTTTTTATAGAGGAAATCAAAGACCATCTAGGCCAATCTAGTCATTTTGGCAGATTTAGAGATGAGAAACAGATTTAGAAAGCAGTGATTGCTTGTCTAAGTTCACCTAGATAGCAAATATTAGAGGTGGGCTTTGAGTTCTGGTTCTGAATCCAAATCTGGTGCTGATTCTCCTTCACCTTTCACCTTATGTACATCACAATGTTTTTTTAAATATAAATAAAGACAAAGTTGTTTTGTCTTTAAGTTTTAAGAGGTGAGACAATAGGAACTTAGTCTACCTTTATGGGCAAGAGAAAGAAATGATGGATAGATGTTTGTACATTTAGGAGATTTTAAGCTGAATAAATCCCTAGGCACAGATTAATGTCAATGTATGAAAATATTTCTGGTGTTATGAAACAGAGCTCTCTCCTCTGCATTTATTAAAAATAACATCTTTTTTCTGTGACTTAGATAAAGGCATAAATGATATTTATTAAATGTGCTCTATTATTATTTTTATTTATTGTTTTATTTTTATTTATTATCAAATATGCTTATTTAAATCTCAAATACCAAAAATCAAGGCAAAATTGTATATGATTAGAAAACAAAATTAAGATCCAAAAAGGTGCAATGCTATTATGATCAGCCAAATCTAGCAAGCTGAAATTTAACATAAATTAATGCAAATTCCTACACTTAGGTTCAAGGAATCTATTGCACAAATACAGGAAAGGGCAGTTATGGCTAGATTATGGTTCACCTGAATAGTTGTGATTTTAGTTCACCAGAAACTCAAATTGAATCAACTATATCACATGGAAGACAAACAAGTGAATGTTTTCTTAAGATTCATTATTAGAACTTGACTGCAGAATGTTAGAACAGATATTTCTTTTTTCCTCTATCTTGCTCAAATAGTATTTAGAATTTAAATATACAAATCATACCACCATTATTCAAGTCTTTATTACCTCAGCACTGCACTATTTAACTGGCAAAATAGCCTCCTAACTAGCTGGTTTCCCAGTCATCTTTTATACCTTTCCCCAAATTGATAATGGTTGACCATGTCTAGGTAACACCATATCTACCACAAAGCACTTTTGTCATAGTTATGTCATGCCAAGGATATGAATTTTCCTTTTCTCCACACACATATTCACACACAAATACACAATGCATGCATATGGTCTACCTCTTACTCTGGGAACAGTAATGAAATCAACATTCCTATTCCTTCTCATGATGAAACATACTACCTCCCAATAAAGGACAGATGTGCATATCAAACTAACTTTCTTTCTTTTTTGTTTATTTCTTTCCTTTCTTCCCTCCTTCTTTCCTTCTCTTCTTTCCTTCCTCCTTTTCCTTTCCTCCCTCCCTCCTTACCTTTTCTTCATTTTTTTAAACACTATTTGAGTGGAAATTTGTAACTTTTTCCCCTTTTGTCCTCAATGTAGGTAGGATGGGAAGAATTTGGAACTGAAAAGAAATTTGAATAAAACAAAATATTATCATTCCTTAAAAGCACAGATCAATAAATTCACCTGTTGCCCTACCATCTCTTTGAATATAGAGAACAAAATATGGCTTCCCAAAGACCACTCTTTCATGTATTTTGTTCCCTATGTTAATATCTAAGTTCCTTGACTACAGATACTATATTATTTTATATTTATATCCCTTTAGATTAGAACATAATAAGAACTCAATTTTTTTTCATTTATTCACTTTCTTATAAACACTGTTTCAAGCCTTTCAATGTTATATTCAAAACTTTTTTTTTTCCCTGAGTCTCATTTGTTCAGTGGATTAAGCACAAACTTTTAAGGTTTCTCCTACACAAGTTTAGTCCTTACCTACCTTTCCAGAATTATGTCCAACTATTTCCTTACACATACACTATTTTAGAAAAATGATAGTACACCATTTACTGAACATACTTCATACTTTTCTACTTGTTTACCTTTCAGTTTGAGGAGACATGCTTTTTCTAACATCTGAAATAACTTCTAACCTTTCCTCTAATCCACCAGATTTTCCATTTATTCCCATTATAGTCATAATTTCTGGTCATGCTAACACACTTAATTCCATGTGAAATCTTCTCTGTTCACAGGAATGTTCCCAACCTCTTCAGAATGCTTAACCACTCATACCTGGATTTTCATATATGCTGCTGTAATTCCCATACATTTATCTTTTTTTCTAGATAATAAACTGTCTAATATCAATGATAGTATTGTATGAATGTTTCTAGCCTACCCTATGATTAATATTGTTGTTTAATTCCTTTTCAGTAGTGTCTGACTCTTCATGACCACATTTGGGGTTTTTTGGCAAAGATACTGGAGTAGTTTACCATTTCCTTCTGCAATTCATTTAACAGATGAGGAACTGAGGCAAGCAGGGTTAAGTGAATTGCCAAGGGGCATACAGCTACCATATACCTGAGACCGTATTCTAACTCATGAAGATGAATGTTCTTTATTCCAAGCTCTATCCACTGCATGACCTAGTTTGACTAGGTTATTAATATAACGCTTAGCAAATGGCCTTTTCTCAATCAATATCTATTTATTTTTGATCCTTAAAAGAGGATTCAACTGTATAAAAATGCCCTTTCTATATTACTAATTTGTTGAATTACTTATACTAGTTAGACCTTTCTACTATATTTTAATTGACATATTATTATAAATAATTTCTTCCTTTAAGACTATTTGCTAAGAAGAATTTTTAGCTTTTTAAAAGGGAAAGTTATAACAGTTTGAAAAGCAGAGCAGTCAAATTTGCTAATATAAAAGAAAATCAACATGATATATTGTACACATTTGCAGAAAAGCAGTGGCTTCCCTCACAGTTGATGGTTTTTAAGAAAAATCTATTTCTTTTGGCTAATTGGTTATACATTATTTAATTTACATTTTGTTATACACATTTTGAAAGCTACATTAATCAACAGAGTATGTACACAGAGCAAGAGGAGAGGTCTCTGAAGACATAAACAATCATGTTCCTATTTAGCACACAAAAGAAAGAGATGAAAATTGCTGGCATAATATCATTAAGCTCATGTCCCCATTGTGTTGTTTACTGTAATTGGGAAACAGTAGATATTTTTTGTATGTACCTGTAAGATTGAGTTTACCAAATGTGATCTGAATGAGACTAAGAAAAAAATAGAGATTGAGAGCTACTCATAAAAAATAGGTCAAAATTAAATATTGAAAAAATTAAGATCATAAAATAAAATTTTAAATAATACTCCTCCAGCCCAACCTAAGATGGTAATCTCTGTACATTTTATTTGAAAAAGAAAACTAATTTTTAAAAAATCAGGAACTGCAATAATAGAATCAAAACAACCAATAGAAACAACAAAATGCTATTTTAAACAAAACTGACTTTTAATACACCAGGTATTTTTTAAGATAATTGATTTTAATTACCTTTAAGATTTACAAACATGTTAAATATGTTATTTGAATGACATAAAAGTAGATATTACAACATAACTTTACAGATGATGAAACCATGGGTGAGAAAGGTTAAATAACTTGAGGTTTGTAGAATTTCTAAGTATAAGCATTGAGATTTGTACCCAGGTCTCCCTTACTTAAGGCTTAGCACCCTGTCTGCTATAGCATTATATTTTTAGTCTAGTCCTCATTTCATGGTATAACAAAATGTTTTTTTCATAATTATTTCCCATTGTTAACCAAATAAGTGATTTTAAAATCAAATGAAAGGAGATTTTTGTCTCCACTACTCTAAGATTGCTCTCTCACTGGTTACTAACCATCTCATAATCATCAAACTGAATGACTTTTTCTCAGTACTCACATCCTTTATCTATAGTAATTAACACCGTTACACCTTATTGCCATTTTCTCCATTTCTTTTCCTTTAAAATAATTTACTGATGCATATATAATTACTTAGATTTCACCTTATACATTGCTTATCTTTCCCTCTCAGAGAGCCATCATTTAACACAAATAACTAAAAAAAGGGAAGAAAATAAGCAAAGCAAAGGAATACATCAGACAGTTATCAGGAATTCGAGATAATAGAAGGTCAAAGTAGTCCAAGGTGAGGCTCAGCAGGATGACATCATGAATAAGATAAGGGGGAAAGGGACTTAAGAGAAGAGGACAATGTAGTGTTGAACTTGTTTGTCAAGTGGTAAATACTGGGATTGGAGGAGAGTGGAGTTAATGCAGAAGTAATAGCCTAGAAAAGAAATGAGGGATGGAGGGATTTCAGGTCATAGTGAGGAGGAGGAACAGGGCTAAAGGTTGTAAGAGGCAGAATGACAACACATTATGATCAGATAAAGGAATTTCAGAGTTAATGAATATGTAATTGGAATGTTCTTGGGTGATGGCAAGATCAAGGATATAACTATCTCTGTATGTAGTTTTGGTGGGTTGAAATAATTTGTCATGGGAAATACATAAGCTGAGAACCTGATAGGTTAAGGTGTTTTAGGTTTAAGTATTAAAATGTATTTTGAAATCCCCTAATATGAAGACATGATTTGAGGAGTAATACTACTATCATGCAGTTATGTAGTATCTTAATATTTAAAATGTTACATCACTTTGTCCTTGCAACTATGGGAGGTAGGTTTATTTTTATCCCTATTTTACAACTCAGAAAACTGAGATACATATAGGTTAAGCCGAGGGTCACATTTATAGTTAAGTATGTGAGTCTGGAATTGAACTCAGCTCTTCCTGACTCTATGTCAAATGCTCTATCCACTGCATCACACTCTGCAGACTGAAAGACTATGAACCAGGCACTGGATTTATTAAAGAAGGAGGGAAAGTATCATCAACTGCAATACATATGTTTTTTACCCTTTGGATTCTATTAATATATTTTATTTTTATATTCCAAACATTTATAGACTGCTTTCACTTCCTGAGAATTCTCTTATAACAAATCAGTTAAATTAAATAAAATTAATAATATATTAACCTCATCTGAAAGTTCATATAAAATTTTATATTTGTAGCACTCTTCATCTCTCTATTAAAGTATATTTTCTCTCCCTTTCATTTTCTACCACATTGGTAAAAAAATAAAAGCCATTTCTTATGACAAATATGCATAGTTAAGCAGAACAAGTTCCCCCAACTGCTATACACAAATATATATATATATATATATATATGTGTGTGTGTGTGTGTGTGTGTGTGTGTGTTTATGTGTGTGTGTCCAAATATGCATTTAGAGATACATCTATATGTCTCTCTATATCCATGCATATACACATAAACGTAGATTTATATACCTTCCTACATGTTTATGTCTCATTTTACTCTTTATTTATCACCTCTCTCTAATAAGTAGCATGTTTCATCATTGGGCTTCTGGAACAAAGTATCATCTCTACATTTAACGTATTTCTTTTCCTTTCTTTTCTTTTCAAATTTTTAATTGTTTTATTATTTAATATTTTTTAGTTTTAAACATTGATTTCCACAAGAAAACATATTTCTTAATAGCTTTCAAAGCAACTTGTTTTGTAGGGTTTCTGTCATACAAATTGTCCTAGTTCTAGCCATTTCATTTTTGATCAGTTTATACAAATCCTCAAAATTGTTCATTTTTATAATATTGATGTTATAAATCATTGTGGTTCTGCTTACTACAGACTGCCTCAGTTTAGATCTTCTTGCAGAAGATGTGATTTTAGATGAAAATTGAAGGAAG
The DNA here is from genome assembly GCF_011100635.1 of Trichosurus vulpecula. Classification (NCBI taxonomy): domain Eukaryota; kingdom Metazoa; phylum Chordata; class Mammalia; order Diprotodontia; family Phalangeridae; genus Trichosurus; species Trichosurus vulpecula. Next base: position 93,602,924 of record NC_050576.1, on the reverse strand, counting down.
CCATGGAAGCCAAGAAGCAAAGATAAGGAGGGAGAAAATTCCAGGCCTAAGGGACCGACAGAGAAAATGCAACCCCACACAACTAAACAATATCTCAAAAGCAAAAGCATTTATTCAAACATCATGTAACTACATGTCTTTTTGAAATCATCTTTCCATGTCTTTTTGAAATCATCTATTTCCTCATTTTTTACAGTACAGTAATATTCCATATTCACATACCATAACCGAACATTTCTACATTGTTGAATATCCTACTGGATTCTAGGGGTTTTTTTCTACCACAAAAATTTTCTATAAATACTTTTGCACATTAAAAGTCTTTTTCTTCTATTCAATCAATCAATAAACATTTATTAAGCCTACTATATAGTAGGCACTGTGTTAAGCCTTCTTTTCTTTGAATTTTTGTGGTTATAAGCCTAGCAATGGTATAGCTGGGCCAAAGGTCACTCACTATTCAGGAAGTATTTGTGTAAAATTCCAAAATGTTTTCCAAAATGGCTTTGTCTTCTCACATGTCTATCAATCCTGCCTCAATGTGTCTGTTTTCCCATAGCCTCTGCAATGATTATCATTTTCATTTTTTGAAAGTCTGAGATTTACACAAAATAGCTATGTGTATCTTGATTGCACGATAAAGATAAATTGAATAGACCTGAAAGGAAGAGACATTCCTGTGTATTGATGGTGGAAGAAGAGCTTAAAATTTACAATGGGAAGTAAGGATTATTCCAACTTCTTCACCACAATCCATTGATTTTTAAGTAAAAGTACAACCAGTACTGAAAAGATTGGCCAAGAAAACTATGTCATCAGAACGAATCCAAGTCATAGTGAGAGCAACAAGATGCAAGGAATGAGAAAGGAAAAGATTTAAGATAAAAGAATGTTTGTTACCTATGGAGGAGGCATTCCAGGGAGTATAGTGGAAGGAGTGGGAATTGTTAAAGTAAGAATTTGAAAGGGACCATGGTTTTTTGGATGGTTTGAAATAAGGCAGTCATTAATGGAGGATGGAAAAGATGATTTGGATAATGACAACTGGAGTTTCAGTATCACTGGGATAGAGAGACTATGTTAGTCATTGGGGAATGAATTTAAGAAGGTTATCATTTTCCTAGTGGCAGAAATTCTGGGTAGAATAGTCCTAGGGCTTATAACTGTAATGTTTATGGGGGAGGGGATAGTACCTCTAAAAGGTTAAGGAAATCTGTGCAGTTGTAGGAGACTGGGAGGAGCAAAACAGAATATAATTATTTTAAAAATTCCAAGTTTTTTTTTTCTTAAGTGATTTTAATAATTCATATAATCACTGATAAAATATTTGTGTCACAGTCTTTCGATCACCATCCAATGTTTTCTATTCCTGTCTTTTGTCATTTTTGCCAGTGTGTTGGATGACAGGTGAAACCTCATGCTCGTGATCTGATCTCTCATTATTAATGATTTAAGGATTTAAAGAATGGCCATTAATGCTTGTTGTTTACAATTCTACATTTTAGAACTATTTGTTTAAATCTGCTAAATTGTAATCTATTGGGAAATGACAGTCAGTATCGTGTATTTCTGTAAGTTCTATATGTCTTCCCTTAGAGATATTTCATTAAAAAAAGTTTCCTTCCACATGCTTAATTTATCTTAGAAGCATTAATTCTGCTTATGCAAAAAATCCTTTTTCTTTACATGTAATCAAAATTATTTACTTTATCTTCTGACAAATCAGATCAACTTACTTATCAAGCATTTATTAAGTGCCTACCATATTTTAGGTAGGCATTGTGCTATGTGCTGAGGATCAATAAAAGGCAAAATCCTCAAAGAGCTGTCAATTTAATGATGCAGATGACATGCAAAAACTATATAGAAATGAAAATGTACAGTAATACATAATTTCCCCTAGATCTTTTATTTGTTTAAGAATTCATCATTTTTAAAAGATATTATAATAATGATAATAATAATAGCTAACACATATATAGTAGACTATATGGCAGTCACTGCTAAGTATTTTCCAAATATGATATTTTACTTTAAACACACATACATACATATGTAAACCTTTATAATATTAATATGAATGTAACTAATTTCCTAATATTCATAATTATATACAACCGCATAAATTAATTTCAATCCATAAAATATGGAAATAGTTTTCAATCATGCATGTAAATCCTTATCAGTACTGATTTTCTTTTCATTTTCTTTATTTGTTTCTGCACTTTCAGTTTTAATGTACTCTATTCCTCTTGTTTAGCCTTTTTATTTTAATTATTTCTTAAATTACTTTTCAAACTTTTGTAAAAATGCAGATTTATCTACTCAATTGCAATACAATCAAACAAATTTTATTGTATCACATTGATATACTACACCACTGAGGGACATTGTTTGGTTCCATTTGGTAAGCTTCTATTTTTTGCTCAACAGTATCTTACATATTTTAGATGTGTTTGAATTTGGCTCTAAATATTAAAAATCATAAAATTAATTACATCTGATAACTATTCTTATATGTTGAAAATGAAAAAAAAATGTCATAAAAGGCATTTTCTCTCCCCAATTGAGATAAATGTATTATTAAATTTTTCCATATTTTAAAGTATTTTAAATACTTTGAATTCATTTCCCATCAAGTTTTCCAAAGTATCAGATATTTCTGATGTATATTTTAAAGTATAGGAATATAAGAATACTGGCCTCTCTTGCTCTCTCTGTCTGTCTGTCTCTCCCTCTGTCTTTGCCTCTGCCTCTCTCTCTCTCTTTCTCCAGTGCTTAGCAATGTTCCTGGCATATAGTAGGTACCAGGAACTATAATAAGGATGGAAGACAGAAAGAAAGGTAAAAACAGTCCCTCAAAGTTATCACAGTGTAATATGGGAGATATGGGGAAATAACATGTATGAGTGTATATATGAGTGTACATATGTGTATGCATGTATGTACACACATATGTATATACATATACACAAACCCACTTACATACACTCATATTTACATGGGTATATTTATACATATAGTATACAGTGGAAATTGTATCAGAAGAAAGGAACTAAAAATAGGGATCTGGTAATGGCTTCTGGCAGATGTGATTTTTGGTGAAAATTGAAGGAATCCATGCCAAGAGGCAAAGGTAAGGAGGGAGAAAATTCCAGGCCTAGGGGACAGACAGAGCAAATATAACCCACAGAACTACATAACAACCCTAAAGCAAAAACATTTATTTAAACATTATGTAACTACATATGTGAGCATGTATAATGCATAGTAGGATCTTTTATGAATAACTGCAGGACTCTTCTTGGCATTCTTGCCTATTTTTTTCCACATATAATTCATTTTAAGTTTATGCAATCCTATGAACAAACCTTGTGGTATATTTATTGATATTATATGTGAAGGTTAATTTGAAGAGTGTTAGTAATCCAATCCATTATGTATCCTTCTTTTAAATCAATCATTGTGACTTTATTGTTGTCATTATAAGGTTATATGTATTTGTAGGTAAGTTTATTTCTAAATGATTCGTGACTTCTGTTATACTAAGTGGATTTGCATTTTTAGAATTTTTCTACATTTATTTTGCATCTCTAGATATTTTAAGTACTTACAAACTACCTCCTTAAAAATCTATTCTAATATTTTTTTTCCTATGGCTAAATATCAAGGTACTCAGTTTATAGAACCTACATATTCCATTTAGAGATTTGGGATATCAGCCCCTTTTAAACTGCATAATCCCAGAATTGGAATGTAGCAAGGAACCTCTGCATCTAGCCCATCTTCTACCCAAGATATATCCTCATAAAATCATATTCCACTAGTTTGCATCTACCCTTTGTCTGAAGATCTCCTCAAACACAGGATTCATCCCCTCTCAAGGCTGCTGTTTACTACTTTACTACTACTTTTACTAGCTCTAAGTGTTAGAAGCTTTTCCTGCCATCTTGCCAAAATTTGTCTTTTCACAATCTCTAATCCTTGCTCTGAGTTCTATCCTCTGGGGTCAAATAAAACAAAACTATTTTCTCCTCCATAAAATATTCCTTCAAATCCTTAAAGGTAGCTATCACTTTACTCATAACATTACTCTTGTTTAATATTCCAGGTTACTTCAAATGATCTTTATATGATATGGAAAAAAAATATTCACCATTCTAATTACCCTCCAGCTTATAGAGTGTCCTACCTTTTAACACCTTTTCTCTGCTTTATAATTTCTCAAATATCATATACAATGGATCACTGTTTGCATTACCTTTTTTGCATCTCTTTCAGATGGTGTATACCACACAACGACATTTTCAAAATTATTAATACCATACCACCAAGTTAACTGATAGGGCATTTTCAGCACCTTCAGTTGAAAATTTAAATTTCACTTTATTTATTATCTATATTTTATGGCTTAGTATTAAAATCAAAAAGCAAAGAAATACTACAGATGGGGGAAGGGGAATGTTATTTTGTTTTTCCATCATTCCGATGTTTCATTTGAAGACATTTGCTATTTTAATTTGTTCATCTGGATCTGGGTATTGAACTACTAAGAGAAAATGAAATTCATACTTCAAATGTAGATTAAACTGGATCCAAGAACACTTTATTTGTTAATGCATCACAGAACTTCCAGTTACTTTATCAAACCCATATGCTTGCATATTTGCAGTGGTAATTATTTAAGAAATATCTGTGTTTAAGTGTAACAGTAAAATACTAGAAAGAAATTCCCCATTTTCCTAATTTCATCAAACTAAAGATTTTCTTTCTTGGACAAAATGTTTTATTCTATTACATTAATTCTATTAAAATCATATTGGGTTTTATTTTACATTACTATCATTTTCCAATTATTTGGTATGGAACCATCTCTCATAAGTCAATTCATAACTATTTATTAAGAATGATGATGGTGATGGTGATGGTGATAGTAATGATGATGATGATGTAAGAAGGAGGAGGATGTTGATAATGATGATATGGTAGACACCATGAGCACTTAGTATACAAAAGAGGTAATAAAAAAAACTCCTTCCTCTCAAGGAGCTTATGATCTAATGAGGGAGACCATAAGCAAGCAAATATTAAAAACAAGCTATATATAGAGTATAAATAGAAGCCAATTAAAAGAGGGAAGGCACTAGAAAAATATGGAGTTCTAACTGAGACTTCAAGGAACCCAGAAGGGAGACTCTTCCAGGAAAGGGAAGGCGATAGCATTTCAGATATGAAGGACAGCTAGAGAGAATACCCAGGGTCAAGAGACTGAGTGTCTTTTTCATGGAACAGCAAAGAGACAAGTGTGATTTAATCAAAGAATACATACTGAGGAAAAAGGTGTAAGAAAATTGGAAAGGTAGTGGGGACCCCTCAGTTATGAAGATTTTTGATTGACAGAAGATGTTTGTATTTGATCCTGGAGGTGATGGTGAGATACTGGAGTATATTTAGTAGGTGAGTGAAATGATGGGACCTAAACTTCCAGAAAATCACTTTGATGGCTGAATAGAGGATGAGTTGGAGTTGGGAGAGTTTTGAAGCCAGCAAACTCACCAGTAGTTTATTGCAATAAACCAAGCTTGAGATGATGAAGATCTGCACCAGGATAGTTGCAGTATCAAAGGAGAGATGGGGGCATATTCGTGAGATGTTGTGACTGTAAAGTCAACAGGCCTTGGCAATAGATTGGATATAGAGGGTAAGAAATAGTGAGGACTTGAAGTTGTCACCTATGCTGCCAGTCTAAAGGACTGAAAGGATGGCTTGTCTTCAACGCTAACAGAGAACTCAGGAGGAAGGGAAAGTATAGAAAGAAAAATAATGAATTTACCTTTGGACAAAGAGGTACAATTAAGCAAAATCACTGACACATTGACTCAGACAGCAGATGTTTCCATATCTCCCATCCACTACCATTCTTTTGAGAAAAGAAAGTTATGTTTCATTATCAAGTCAAAAGCTAATACCTTATTACATATTATAATTATATTATTTATATTTGTATTTTATCTGATATATTTAATATATAATACATATTTTAATGTAGTTTATATTTTAATTATGTATTATAAATATATTTAATTCTAGTTTTGTAAAGCACTCTGAGGATTGTAGTTACAGCATGGTCATAAAAGAATAATATCTACTGTCTTCATTGCATACTTATTGGAACTGGACCTGTGATTCACTTTTTTTTTTTAAGAACCTTCATGTTTTTATTGTTAGGATTCGGGTTACTTGAAAGGCATGAAACGTGAGGAGCAGATGGCTCCAATACCCGGCCTGCCATGTTTCACCGGCTTGTAGGTGATAGAAAATTCACCCAGGTAGTGGCCGATCATCTCGGGCTTAATTTCTACCTGATTGAAGGTCTTGCCATTATAGATGCCCACCATACTTCCCACTATCTCGGGAAGAATGATCGTGTCTTGAAGGTGTGTCTTCACTACCTCTGGCTTTTCCATGGGGGGTGCCTCCTTCTTGGCCTTCCCTGGCGCTTCTGCTGTTTGCGCCGCAGACCCCTGTTGAGTCACCGATGCTGTCGAGCTCTCTACAACTGCATGAGCTGTTCATAGGACATGTCCAAAAGCTGATGCAGGTCCATGCCATGGCAGGTAAACTTCCGGAAGGTTCCTTTCTTCTTCTGCTCCACTTCCTCCATCTTGTCTGCTGTCAGGAAAAGCTGTGATTCACTTTTTATGGGGAACTTCTGCTTGAGGAAACTCCCTCTATTGTGTCAATTCTGTGCCTCTTTGAAATTTGTACTCTTAAAAAGTAACCTCTAGCCATTCATTGTGGATCACACCTATAGCCTCATTAAAATAGAGCCTGAACATGGTAGATATCTTGAGCAATAATTCTGAGCAGCAGTATGGTTTCAGCCAATTTGGTGTCCAGTCCAGCACCAATAGGCTGAACACCTAGGACTGTGTAATCATCAGGCAGCCTAAGCAGGGGTGAATTGTCTCAGATCAGATAAATGGAACAAGATATTTCTGTGCTACTCCATATTAGGATCTAGATCATAAGTGGCCTTTGTGCTACCAGACTGGGAGAGATTGGGAGAATGAATCTTAAACTAATATTAGCACAAATAGATTCAGTGACTAGTCAAGGGACATATACTCATTCCTAATCATCATCATCATCATCATCCCTAACATTTAAATAGTGCCTACTATGTGTCGTGTTTTACAAATATTATATCATTTTATCCTCACAAAAACCCTGGGAGGTTGAGGTTATTATTATTTCCATTTTACACATTGGAAAACTGAGGCAAAGATTAAATGACTTGCCGAGGATCACACAGTTTATAAGTGTGTGAGGCCAAATTTGAACTCATGTTTTCCTGACTGCAGGCCACGAGCTCTATCTCATGTGCCATCTCACTGCCTCAAGCAGCATAATTGCCTCAACTCAAGCAAGAGTTGAAGCCAGGACTTCCTAGTTCACAAGCCAACTTTGCATCCACTATGAATAAATAAATGAATGATCAAATAAGTGAAATAACTTTCATTAGCCAATATGTGCTACACTTAGTGCTAAGTCCTGTGATTACACAAACAAATGAGCAAATCTATCTCAGCAATGAAGGAGCTGATGTTCTAATAAAAGAAGGCAGGACATAAAGGTAGACTTTTAAGTTGGAAAATATGGACCTGAGAAGGATGGAAATTGTCATCAGGCTTTGCAAATGGACATTTCCAAAGGGTGATATGGTGGCCACATTGTCTCTCATTAATGTTGTTATATTTATTTATAATAACTTATTTTAATTTTATTTTTTTTCTAATTCACAATTGCTATAACTTTTTCACTCTACTAGGAAAAAAGCCCTTTAATGGGTCCAGAGAAAAATATTCTGTGCACTTTGGAGTACTAGTGTTAGCTTTTATCATAAGCTCTCTCATTTAAAAATATCAACTGTACTAAAGATCTATTTTCATCCACGATAAAGTATAAAAGTGCTAATGAGAATATTCCATGGCAACATTTATATCTTTCAGTGGAATCGCAGAATGCTCACAAGGACTCTAATGCAATTGGATATTCACTTTTAAATAGGGGCTACTGTCTCATGAAGGATGAGATGGCTACATTACTGCCATTCCTACAAGACACATGAAGGATGTTCGTTAACTATATGACATCTTGCCTAACTCTGATCTAAAGAAAACCATTCACTTTTTAAAGCTTGCTTTGAGTCTCAGAACTATTGATATGATACCTTTTATGAATATACTTTAAAGCCAGATTAAGTGCCATGCAACAGATGGAAATGAAAAGATTGCCTCAAACTATAGTCTATGTGAAATTCTTAAAGGAAAATTCATTTAGAATTGAGATGAAAGGCAGATTTTATCTAGAACCCAAACTGAGAATAATGATATCCTGCTATTATTTTCTTCAGTCATCACTGTTCAAGCATAGTAGGTAAAATATAATTAATTAGATTCCTTAGATTCATTTTGTTTAACAGGATAGTGAGATACTGCTTTAACAAAAAAGAGCTGTCATGCTTCCCTAAACTCATGAAAGGCAAGGGAGGTGCATTGTCTCTAAACATAGACATTTTGAGGAGGAAAGGACATTGAACTTGAAATGTCACTGCACATGGATAGATAGATAGATAGATGCAAATAGATGGTAGATACAGATATAGGTTTAATTTTTTATATCTATATCATCTATATATGCACATGCATATATGTATGTATATATATGCATGTATGTATAGATATTTATTTATAGTTTTTTTTATGTTTTCCTTTACTTAAAATCTTGGAAGAGGATACCACAACCTTCCTTAATTATACATTTTCATGTCTCATGATTTTCATACTTAGAATACATCCTTTTAAAAACATTTTAATGTATGGAATAAAGCAAGTATTTTCGTAACATAGTATAACAAAAAAAGATGATTGCCTATGAAACAACAAATCTACTATGTAGAACTTGCCTTTCCTTTTAAATATATTAAAAAGTTATCATGTCAATTTTTTCCCCCATTTTTACTCTCTCCACCACCTTAGGGATGTCTATCATTAGACACAGATAAGTAAAATCACCCTATTCATACTTCTATTTATCAGTTCTTTCTCTGGATGCATGTCTTAAATGTTTGTTTTAATGTTAGGATGAAATTCTTTTTTTTTGTTTAAGATTATTTGCTTTTGCCTTCATAGAAATGAGTGAAAGCTTTCATTATTTCTTTCACAGTACTCCTAATTCAGACATGGTTGCTTTGTTTTGTTGTGGGATAGATGAGGCAAGAAATATATTAAAGCCCAGTCCTATTTTAAAATTACAATATGCTATTTTAATTGCTGTTAATCCCTGAAAGAATGAAGCAGTCTCTACTCATAAGCATCCTACGTTCTAACAAAGGAGAAAATAAGAGATTACAAAAATATATACAGCACAAATGTAAAGTGAATGAATACACATGTACAACTAGTGAAATTCAAGGATATGGGAGGAAGGGTACTAGAGTTTGGGGAAATCAAGAAACTACTTCATGAAGATAATAGTGTTTTAGCTGCATCTTAAAAAAAAAAAACAAAAAACAAGTTTATCAAATCCTTTTTCCCTCCTCTGCTCTCCAAATCTACCATAGATACAGGGAGTCATTTGTGTGGTGGCTTAAAATTGTTTTTGTCTTCACTATGAAAAATCTCCAATTTTGTAGGATAAAAAGGGATAAGTCACAGAGAAAGAACAGTCAGGATTAGCAATATAAAACTATGTAAAGACTATTCAGATCTCTGAATGATCTAAATTTAAACTCAACCTCTGAATCATTGCTACTCAAAAACAAATCTCCTAAATTATAGTACTGTTATCTATGGAATTGTGTTCCTCTATAACACTGCTTCACCTAATGCCATGTTTCCATGGAAATCATTAATGAGGTTTAGATGGAATATGACTATATATTTTAAGGTTGTTGCTAACTTTGGCTTAGTACCACTCAGGCCTTAAAAAACAGATATAGATTTTTTTTTTCTGGCCTCTTGACACCAAAATTTTGCCTATTTTGCTGCTTATTGATTTCTTTGTTAGAGCATGTGCAGAAGAAATTAAAATAGAGAATTAAAGATAAAGCCAGAGTTTTTCCATCTAATAAAACTTTTATATTTAAGCTATTTCAAATTAATAAATGCTTCTTTTGAGATTATCTGTGGCTCTTAATTATCCTATCATTCTTTATCTCTACTAGCTGAAAGGGAAAAATAATATCAGATACATTTTTCCCCACTAGGTTCAAAAGATGCTTACCAATATCCCAATAGCTATATATCTTGTAACAGAGAGCTTTTATAATGTAGAAAAGTAGAATATAAAAACTGAAATGCTATGATATTGAAATTTGTTACCTATATTATGTAATATTTCTTTTTAGTTAATAATATTTGTATATGCAATAATATTTCAATAATATTCATAGTTAGAATATTGGACTTGGATTCAAAATGACCAAGGTTCACATCTTCTTTTTACTTACTCACGGTGTGACAATAAGCAAGTCATTGATCCTTTCTACTCTCAGGGAAATTATCTAAGATAGTAAGTTATAGATGGGCTGCAATCTGTATCACAGCAGACACCTCCCCAAATCAAAGGTCCTTGAGATACTGACATATTATCACATAACCCTAAGCTAATTTGCATATTTTGTAGAGGTACTTAATTTTCAGGAAAAAGAACATCAATGCTAAGCACACTACATTCTGGAGTCTGGGCTCAAACTCCAATTAAAGTCAGAATATTGTAATAGGATCTATACTACTGTGGCTAAGCATATTAAAAATATTAATTACCAGACCCAGAAACCTTAAGAATCTGGTCAATATGGCAGATTTTTACAATTACCTTGAACAGTGCTCTAATAAACCTTTTTTTTTGACTGAAAGAAGGCTTGCTATTTGTTGCTATTTCAGGGTCCCAGCACCACTAAACCTCAATATTTTGGTCCCCTGAGATCAGGACACTGCCTAACCTCAATTTTCTCCAGCCAAGACTGGAAGGTTTGTAAGCCTCCCCCCTCTCCCTGTCCCCTTCTTGACCTGCAGTTGGGGATGCTCTCCAAGTACCTAGAAAGAATTGGAGGTGCTTTTTGGGCAGACAGTTACAAGGCTGTCTCACACTGGGCCTGATGCTCTCAGGATCTCTGTCTAGTGGTTCAGTTGGAGGCCATTAACCTGGGCACACCTTCCACAGTGTAGAGGACAAGGACAGAGGGCATCAGAAGTGTATGCCCAATTCTGTCAAGTCTCTCAATTCTCTCAGTGCTAGGGAATTGGGAAAACTGCAGGTGCTTTTTGATTTCTTGGGGCTTACTTACTCCCTTCCCTCTATACCCCTAGGTTAAAACTGGAAAAAGCTTTGGTTTCCAAGACCTTAAAAGGAAAACTTTGTGCCTGGCCTCTGACCTAGAGGACCAAGTTAAATTGTGAAAGCTCAAAGATAAATCAAAATTCTTCTTCCTGTTGTCCAGGCTATAGCTACAGTGGAAAGTTAAAATAGCTAGAAACATCTTAACAGATTCTGGAGGTTTTGTGATTGATCATTAAGGAGTTTTGAGACACCTCCTTACAACTCTGGTGACTCCCTTCCCTTGAGTCAAGAGGATTCCTCAGTATGGGGATTGCGAAAAGCCCTGGGTTTTTCTGTTAACTCCTCTCATCCCAGATCAGACTAGAGAAGAGTTTCACCCTTCCCCACCACGTTCTAAGTAACTCTCCCCCAACTGGTGAAAAAGAGGGGGGAGGGCAGCAGCTACACTGTGGCACTGGCAATGGCTCTTTGTGTATATAATCTCCATCTTGCCTCCACAAAGGCACTCAGATTCAATCTAGCTCAGATTGAATCTGGCCCACTTGTGAAAACAGGCATCACAAAGGGTAGCATTTCTTAAGACAACCCATTATGGCAGATGCTCAATAAACTTTGTCTTTTTCTTTGGCTGAGAAGGCTTGAGTCGAATTCTTTTGGTAGGACCCAGTGCGTTGGTATTTTGGCATCTCCAGCACCCCTAAAAACCTATGGTTCCCTACCACCATCATTTTTCTTAAACCTCTTCAGAACCATAACTGATTTTGTTTTGAGTTGTCTGATGGATCATAATAACCCATCAACAACCAATAGTCTATAATCCACCATCTGGTACTCTGAGAGAGTGTGATACAGGTGGGAGATCTGCATCAGGAAAAGCTGAGAAGACAATTTTAGCCTCAGTCTAAGATGGGATCTTCCTGACTCAGTCTCCCCAATGTGTTCCATTGAATAGGAATATTACCCAACTGGCTATTCCTGAGTCTGGCTATAAAGTGGAATTGATACTACCTGGTTGGAAAGTCCTTTCATACTCAGTATAAATTCTGTCCCTGCTTTATCCTTTTAGCAGATTTCTATAATCAGAGCAAATGGTGAGTAAAAGATATAAGCACAATGCAAGTGGGTGAGATTTTACCATTCTGATCTGAATGTGAAGTCGTCCCCTGCCCCAAATTACTGAAATTTAAATCAGAAACATCTTCAAATTGCTTTGGGGAAGAGAATTTCATTGCAATCTATTTTCTTAGAGGGAGATAACCTATTTGGCCTAATCATTACGTAAGTATCCTCCCAATTCTCTTGTTATTATTGGAGTAAGAAGTCAATTTCTGGCAAATTCATCTGTGTAACTGTTGAACCCAGGGGTGGAAAACTTCTACCAGCAAAAGTGTTACTTAAACTTTTGAGAAAGTAACAAGATCAGATAATCCTGCAGGTCAAATGTAAATGATTTTAATGGGGCTCTTGAAATTTTACTTCTCCCTGTATTTGGGCCCTGCAGACTTGCTTCTCAGATTTGTGCCTTCCAGACTCACCTATTGTTGGTAGCAAGCAGCGAATACCAGCCAATGTCCCGTGCCACCCCCCCACCCCTGGCCATTTGTCCCCTGAATGCTGCCTGTGCTCGATTCCAGAAAACCTCCTCTTTGGGACCTCCTTGAGGGAGGGATAGATCTATGCCCTCTGCCAGGAGGAAGCAATTTCAGAAGTCAAGACCTTTGCCTTTACCCCAAAAGAATTTGGGTCCCATTTGTTTGAGGGGGAAGGATGGGGATGAGATCGAATCCTCCAAAAGGGAAAGACCATGTCTCAGAATCTGGACCCCAAAAAGGAAAAGCCCCTGGACTTTCCCACAAGGCTCAGGTCCCTGGCATTCACCTGGGGCAATAGGCTCTACTCAGTTAATTAACTGTCCTTTCATTCTCACTACCTGGCCCCACCCTAGACAGCCACTCCCTTAATTCCATCTAGATCCCTTCTTGGTACCCACAGTCTTTGGTATAAAAAAATCCTTCTTGCCTCCATGAAAATGCTCATATTCCTTAAGAAAATGCTTATATCCAATTCTCAAATTCCTTAAAAGTCTGGCCAATGTAAAGATTCCTTAATGGTCTGGCCAATATGGCAGATCTTTAGAATCATGCCCACTTTGGGCAGTGTTCTAATAAACATTTTATTTTTGGCTGAAAAAAAAAACTTAATTACTAGATGAGGCTTTTTTTCTTTTTTTTTTAATTTTTATTTTTAGTTTACAACACACGGTTCTACATAATTTTGAGTTCCAGATTTTCTCCCCTTCCTCCCCAAGACGGCATGGAATCTCATATAACTACCACGTATAACTTCGCATTGAATTAATTTATACACTAGACACGTTGTGAAGAAGAATTATGACCAATGGAATGAATCATGAGAAAGAAGAAACAGAACCAAAAAAAAAAAAAACCAACAACCCAAAAGCAAAAACAAAAGAGAAGAAAAAAAAAGGGGGGGAGAAAAAGGTGAGCATGAAGTGTGCCTCAATCTGCATTCATACTTTGTAGTTCTTTCTCTGGATGTAGATAGCATTCTCCAGGTGAGTCCTTTGGAGTTGTCTTTGTACCTTGAGTTGCTCAGAACAGTGAGGTCTGTCAGGGTTGGTCCTCAAAGAATCCATATATCTGTGGTTGTGTATAATGTTCTCCTGGCTCTGCTCCGCTCACTCAGCATTATGTCATGTAGGTTTTTCCAGGTTGTTATGAAGTCCGTATCATCCCCATTTCTTATGGCACAATAGTACTCCATTACCTTCATATACCACAGCTTGTTCAGCCATTCCCCAATTGATGGGCATCCCTTTGATTTCCAATTCTTAGCTACCACAAAAAGAGCTGCTATAAATATTTTTGTACATATGGGTCCTTTTCCTGCTTGTGTGATTTCTTTGGGATACAACCCTAGAAGTAGTATTGCTGGGTCAAAGGGTATGAACATTTTTATAGCCCTTTGGGCATAGTTCCAAATTGCTCTCCAAAATGGCTGGATCATCTCACAACTGCACCAGCAATGTAACAATGTTCCAATTTTCCCACATCCTCTCCAACATTTATCATTTTCCTGTTTTGTTATTTTAGCCAATCTGACAGGAGAGATGTGGTATCTAAGAGTTGTTTTGATTTACATTTCTCTAGTCAGTAATCATTTAGAGCATTTTTTCATATGCCTATAGATAGCTTTAATTTCTTCCTCTGAAAACTGCCTGTTCATATCCTTTGACCATTTCTCAATTGGGGAATGGCTTGTATTCCTATATATTTGACTCAGTTCCCTGTATATTTCAGAAATGAGGCCTTTATCAGAGATAGTAGTTGTAAAGATTTTCTCCCAATTTTCTGCTTCCCTCCTAATTTTTGTCGCATTGTTTTTTTTTGTACAAAAACATTTCAATTTAACATAATCAAAATTATCCATTTTTCATTTTGTAATGCTCTCTATCTCTTGTTGTGTCATGAATTCTTTTCTTTTCCATAAATCTGATAAGTAAACTATTCCTTGCTCTCCCAAATTACTTATAGTATCAGCCTTTACTCCTAAATCATGAACCCATTTTGACTTTATTTTGATATATGGTGTAAGATATTGGTCTATGCCCAGTTTTTACCCTACCATTTTCCAATTTTCCCAACAGTTTTTGTGAAATAGTGAATTATTAGCCCAGAAGCTGGGCTCTTTGGGTTTATCAAAGAGTAGATTGCTATAGTTGTTGACTTCTCCATCTTGTGTTCCTATCCTATTCCACTGATCCACACCTCTGTTTCTTAGCCAGTACCAGGTAGTTTTGATGACTACTGCTCTATAGTACAGTTTAATATCTGGTATGGCTAGGCCACCTTCTCTAGCATTTCTTTTCATTAATACCCTAGATATTCTAGAACTCTTGATTTTCCAGATGAATTTTGTTATTATTTGGTCCAGCTCAGTAAAATATTTTTTTTGGTAGTTCAATTGGTATGGCACTGAATAGATAGATTAATTTAGGTAAAATTGTCATTTTTATTATATTACCTCAGCCTAACCATGAGCAACTGATATTTTTCCATTTATTTAGATCTGACTTTATTCGCATGAAAAGTGTGTCATAGTTATGTTCATATAGGCCCTGGGTTTGTCGTGGCAGTTAGACTCCCAAATATTTTACAGTGTCTACAGTGACTTTGAATGGAATTTCTCTTCCTCTATCTCTTGCTGTTGGGCTTTGTTAGTAATGTATAGGAATGCTGAGGATTTATGTGGGTTTATTTTATATTCTGCAACTTTGCTAAAGTTGTTTATTATTTCAAGTACTTTTTTACTTGATTCTCTAGATAAATCATCATATCATCTGCAAAAAGTGATAATTTAGTTTCTTCTTTTCCTATTCTAATTCCTTCTATTTCTTTTTCTTCTCTTATTGCTACAACTAACGTTTCTCATACCAAATTGAATAGTAGGGGTGATAATGGACATCCTAGTTTCACCCCTGATCTTATTGGGAATGCATCTAGCTAACCCCCATTACAAATAATGCTTGTTGATGGTTTTAGGTGGATGCTATTTATAATTTTAAGGAAGGTTCCATTTATTCCTATGCTTTCTAGTGTTTTTAATAGGAATGGGTGTTGTATTTTGTCAAAGGCTTTTTCTGCATCCATTGAGATGATCATATGGTTTCTGCTAGTTTTGTTGTTGATATGGTCAATTATGCTAATATTTTTCCTAATATTGAACCAGCCTTGCATTCCTGGAATAAATCCTACCTGGTCATAGTGTATTACTCTTGTGATGAGTTGCTGCAACCTTTTTGCTAATATTTTATTTAAAATTTTTGCATCAATATTGATTAGGGAAATTGATCTATAATTTTCTTTCTCTGTTTTGACTCTACCTGGTTTGGGTATTAGTACCACATGTGTGTCATAAAAAGAATTTGGTAGGACTCCTTCTTCACCTATTTTCTCAAATAATCTATAAAGTATAGGAATTTGTTGTTCTTTAAATGTTTGATAGAATTCACATGTAAAACCATCTGGCCCTGGAGATTTTATCCTAGGCAGTTCATTGATGGCATGCTCAATTTCTTTTTCTGAGATGGGGTTATTTGGAGATTTTACTTCCTTTTCTGTTAACCTGGGCAATTTATGTTTTTGTAGATATTCATCCATATCTCTAAGGTTGTCAAATTTATGGGCATACAATTGGGCAAAATAATTCCTAATTATTGTTTTGATTTCCTCTTCATTAGAGGTGAACTCACCCTTTTCATTTTTGATACTGGTAATTTGATTTTCTTCTTTCTTTTTTTTAATCAAATTGACCAAAGGTTTGTAAATTTTATTGGTTTTTTCATAAAACCAGCTCTTTGTTTTATTAATTAATTCAATAGTTTTCTTGGTTTCAATTTTATTAATCTCTCCTTTGATTTTCAGTATTTCTAATTTGGTATTTAATTGGGGTTTTTCAATTTGTTCTTTTTCTAGCTTTTTCAGCTGTATGCCCAAATCATTGATCTTCTTTTTCCCTATTTTATTCATGTAAGCATTTAGAGATATAAGACTTCCCCTAAGAACTGCTTTTGCTGCATCCCATAAGTTTTGGTATGTTGTTTCATTAGTATCATTCTCTTGAATGAAGTTATTAATTGTTTCTCTGATTTATTCTTTGGCTCACTCATTCTTTAGAATTAGATTATTTAGTTTCCAATTAATTTTTAGCTTATTTTTCCATGGTTCTTTGTTACAAATAATTCTTATTGCATCATTATCTGAAAAGTGTGCTTTGACTACTTCTGCCTTTCTGCACTGGATTGGGAGGTTTTTGTTCCCTAGTACATGGTCAATTTTTGAGTATGTGCCATGTACTTTTGAGAAGAAAGTATATTCCTTTTTATCCCCATTCAGTTTTCTCCAGAGGTCTATCATATCTGCCTTTTCTAAAATTCTGTTTACCTCCTAACTTCTTTCTTATTTATTTTGAGGTTAGATTTGTCAAGTTCAGAAAGGGGGAGGTTGAGGTCTCCGAGTATTATAGTTTTGCTGTCTATTTCTTCCTGTCACTCCCTTAACCTCTCCTCTAAGTATTTGTATGCCATACCACTTGGCACGTATGTGTTAAACAATGATATTGCTTCATTGTTTATGGTGCCTTTTAGCAGGATGTAATGTCCTTCCTTATCTCTTTTAATTAAATCTATCTTTACTTTTGCTTTGTCTGAGATTAGGATTGCTATACCTGCTTTTTTTACTTTAGCTGAGGCACAATATATTTTACTCCAACCTTTTACCTTTACCCTGTGTGTATCCCCCTGTTTCAAATGTGTTTCTTGTAAACAGCATATTGTAGGATTATGGTTTTTAATCCATTCTGCTATCTGCTTTCGTTTTATGGGAGAGTTCATCCCATTCACGTTCATAGTTATGATTTCTATCTGTGTCTTTTTCTCCATTGTATTTTCCCCTGTTTATGCTTTTATTTCTCCCTTTCCCCTTCCCCTCCTCAACAAAGTTTTACTTTTGACCGCCGCCTTCCTCCATTTACCCTCCCTCTTTTTTCCCCTCCCTTATCTTATTGTTTCCCACTTGTTACTTCTCCCCTCCCTTCTGACCACCCCCCTCCCTTTTTCCCCCCTTCCCCTCCTACTTCCTGTATGACAAGTTAGGTTTCTATACTTATCAGGGTATGTTATTCCCTTCTTGAACCAGATCAGATGACAGAAAAGCTCAAATACTGCTCTTCTCCCTCCCTTCTTTCCCTCTACTATAATATGTTTTTGTGCTTCTTCATTTGGTGTAATTTACCCTTTTCTACTACCTCCTTACCTCTTCTCTCATAGCCCTCCCTTTATATCTCTTACTTATGTTTTTTATCCTTATATCAATTATTTTATACAGGCATTCACAATCTATGTGTATGCCTTTCAATCGTCATAATAGCTGTACCATTCTCAAGACTGACATATATATGTCTATATATAAAACATACATAAGATGATATAATCCTATACAATGATGCAAATAATTTGCCCTTATTGATTAATAATGTTTGTGGGGTTTTTTCCACCTGTTTACCTTTTTATGTCTCTCTTGAGTTTTGTATTTGGAGGTCAAATTTTCCATTGAGCTCTGGCCTTTTCATCAGGAAGGTCTGGAATTCCCTGATTTCATCCAACATCCATCTCCTTGCCTGAAAAATTATGCTTAGTTTTGCTGGGTAGTTGATCCTTGGTTGCAGTCCCAGCTCCTTTGCCCTTCAGAATATCATATTCCAATTTCTCCTGTCTTTTAATGTGGAAGCTGAGAGATCCTGCGTGATCCTGACTGTAGTTCCACGATATTTGAATTGTTTCTTTTTGGCTGCTTGATGTATTTTCTCCTTGAATTTGTAGTTCTGAAATTTGGCTACGATATTTCTTGGTGTTTTCAGTTTGGGATCTCTTTCAGGGGGTGATCGGTGAATTCTTTCAATGACTATTATGCCCTCTGTTTCTAGGACCAGTGGGCAGTTGTCTTTGATAATTTCTTCAAAGATACTGTCAAGGCTCTTTTTTTCATCGTGTATTTCCAGTAGACCAATAACTCTTAAATTGTCTCTCCTGGATCTACTTTCCAGGTCACTTGTTTTCCCAATCAGATATTTCACATTTCTTTCTGTTTTTTTCATTCTTTACATTTTGTTTTACTACTTCTTGATGCCTCATAGATTCATTAGCTTCCACTTGCTCAACCCTAACTTTTAATGAGTTAGTGTTTTCATTTTGCTTTTGAGTCTCCTTTTCCAATTGGTTGATTTAGCCTCTCAGGGTATCATTTTCTCTCTCTAGATTCTGAATCTACATAGCCATTTCGCCAATCTTTTTTTCCATATTTTCTTTTAGCTCCCTAATTTGGTTTTTAAAATCCTCCTTTAGCTCTTCCAGCAGTGCTTTTTTGGCTGGAGACCAGTTCACATTATCTTTTGAGGTATCAAATGTATCTATAGTGTCATTGCTGTCCACTTCCATATTGGTATTTTGATCCTGCCTGTCTCCATAAAAAGAATCAATGGTCCTTGTTTTTTTTTTGTGTGTGTGTGTGTGTGTGTTCTTCTTCATGTTAGTTTGCCTTTTCCTGGCTTTACAACAAATTTCTTTCTTTGGCGCTCAGGGGTCTCTGTCCCAGCTTTCTTATTCTGGGGATTGTGAGTCTAGAATTATAGCCTTCAGTTTCCTGAGTTGTGAGGGAGGGGTCTGGCTCCCTGACATCTCTTTCCCTAGGGGTGCTCTCCAGCACTGTTGCTCTTCAGCAATGGTCTCAGCTGTTTGTTTTTTGAGCTGATGTCTAGCACTTCTCCTAGGGGAGCAAGATTACATCTGGGCTCCTGGTGTTGACCCCTGCTGGCTCTGCCCCTCTGGGACTATTGAACTTCTACTATTTGAGCACTGAAGCCCCACTTATTTCTCCTTTGTCCCAGAGTTCCTTTTTTTCCCTGAGGAATTCTCTGGGTGGGGAGGGGAGGGATTAGAGCCGTTTACCTGGCCATTATGTCTCCCAGAAGTTCAAGAAGCCGTGTTTCATGACTTTGGGCTGCAAGCCTCAGGAGTTGGTATTTCATAGCCAGTGGCATTGTGCTGCCTCTTGTCGCTTCCACAGACTGCCATCCTGTGTTGGGAGGCCTGGGGATCTCCACCAGTTTCAGGTGCCCAGCTTTCTCCCAGCCTGTCTCCCACGTGAGTTTCCTAGCCGACCGCTTCTGCTTCGGTATGGAGCAGCTCCTCATGCCAAGCACTCTCCAAGCCTACAGACTTGTGCCTTCAGCCTTTCAGACTCTCCTGGCTCGAAAATTTGCCCCACTCAGACTGCTCCCGGTTTCTAACTCTCTCAAATCTGCTGAAATTCACTTCTTTATGGGAATCTGACTGACCTTGTGAGAGAGCTCCGGTAAGATGCTGTTTTCATGGCTCCGCCCCTCAAGAAGGTTTAAAAAGCATATTAAATGATTGGAAAGATGTAATCATATGCTAAAGATGTTTTGCTAGAATAAGAATTTTATTCTTCTAAGAAAATTTGATATGATTGATAGGAAGAAGAATAAATAGACTAATGTTAGATTGCATAAATTTCTCTCAGGAGATCAAATAATGAATTTGGAAAGTAATTCTAGAAGGAAATAATAAAGTAGGCAGGTAGAATGTAACAAATACCAGAGGGGATTTAGTAAATACACAAACATTTACCTTGTGAAAAAAAATAGCAAATGAACAAGATCCTTAAAAATATAAAATGAGTACAAAGCTTTCACTATCTATTTTTCCATATATCAGAAAGCAATAACATTATCCCCTCCACCCTCTTTCATGTGTTTTTATAAGCATGCTTTTGAAGCTGTTTCCAAAGAAAGACCCAGCATTTCAAAACACTTGCTCAAAAATAAACTTGAGATTATGTGTGTGGCATTGCTGTTTTGTATTTATTCAATTAAATATTTAAATATCTAATTTAATTAGATTGGAATTATTGTCCTCTATCCGTACACTTTGTGAAGTGATAGAGTCAATATCTGTTAGTGGTTTGGTTTGCTTTATTTGGAGGATAGGAATGAAATATTTTTCATAATTATTATCAGAGTTTCCACCAATAAGGGTACTAAAAATGCTCATTTTCTTCTGTTGCATGTACTACACATTTTTGAAATTCATTTTCTTTCATTTGATGGGTATTTTTTTCTTTCCATTCACTTCCTCATCCCAAACTGAAAATCAAAAATAAACAAAAAACAAAAACCTCTTTTAACAAATAAACATACTTAGGGAAAAGAAATATACAGATTAGGCAGGCCGCAAAATTTTAGTCCCATGAGTAGGATCAGTGTAGAAGGTTTCACACTTGATCCAAAAAAAGAGAACTCTTAAAATATGTTCTGACAAGTAGGAATGTTTGTGGTGCTCATACTGGGGTATAAATAGAAGTGAGGTCATGTCGGCAGTATACGTGATACAAACCCAAGGGGAGTAAGAAGAGACACTTCATTGACTGCCTGTTTTATTATATATGATATAGAAAGAAAAAATATATTTTAAAGTCCAAATAGCATATGATAGCTAATTAATTTTCTTTACATAATTGCATACCTATAATTGTTTTAATATGACTTTGTCTTTCTCCTTCATTTTTCCCATAAACAAAATATATTGTACAATTTAATGATTTCAAAACAGTGCTCAAACAGGGCTAATCTAAAACCAGTGATGCAGAATTGATATATTGATATACCTAGGACACTAATTACTTCTTTGGTTGTTTAAAAAAATCCTAAGCTTATTAAAATAAGATCCATACTTTATTAGGACTCTAGCATCAAGATCATTTTCACCCCAAGTCCTCTTTGCTTGTCTAGTCTTATTAGACGGTGTATAAAAACCAGATACCCAAGATGCTCCCGAATAATGCGAAGAACACTTAGAGATTGTTTCAACAACCCAGCTAGTGGCTGTTGGGGTGAAAAACCGACACAAGCCCAACAACAAGCATGCTACCAGCATGCTGCAAAATCCCAGGTTCTTTTGATCTGCTTTACTAAGGAAAGCAATGTTAAGGGGTTAACAAGCTTACTTTAATTCAGCATATAAATAACGTTCACTTAGTTCAGGGGAAAAAACCACCACCCTGAACTTCAGAGCAAAATACAAACAAATTACAAACATCGACAGACAGACCAAATACAATTCATAGTTACCAACATCTAAGTTCAGCCTGGGAGCTCATAACAAGGGCTGGCCCAGAGTCACACGTGCCACCGTGGCTGTGGGTGAAGAGCTCCAAAAAATAGAAATCCAACCCCTGGTTTTATATATTTTTCAGGGTCAAGAGTGAGTCATACATGTGACTCACCCACGTGACCTAAAATCATCACAAAGAGGCAACTTAAACCCACATGGTCTAAAAGCCTCTGATATCCCAAACATGTCACTTATACTCATGTGTAAACTAGGCCCTCCCCTGAGGCAAGGAAGCATCAAGGACACCCAAATCTAATCAAGGAAACAAAGGCCCAACTCTCCAAGGGCACTTGGTTGAACTGAGTGCTAAGAACCCATTTTGTTTACCAACACATAGATGGACAGAAGAAATATTCCCAGAACATATTGAAGCTTAACATCAAGCATTGTGTCAGGGTTATTTAGACCTGGGAAGAGACATGGGTAGACTTGCCATTTTAATATTTTACATTACAAAATAACCAGAATGAGAGTTGCAGGGCTGGACAGAAAGAAGCATGACTCATTTCAAAGAACAGCATCCTTTTTTTTTTCCAACAGGCAAATGAAAATAACCTTAAAAGCAATTATAACAAGTATGACCTCCCTTCTTCCCCTCACATGTGTGTATCTAAAATTACTAATGGAAAAGAAATAGTATTTTTCAGACAAAATCTTAAGTATGGGAAAATGTACTGTTGTTTGCTTCATTTTTATTTTGTAAATTTAGGAAGGTGATAGTAGTATCTACAACTCTCCAATAGTAGCCTTTGAAAAATGTGTAGTTGGGAGATTCAAGTACTCTGGTTTTACAACCATAAAGAGTACAGAATAAACAATTTCCCATGAGCTAGGGAGCTGTGGTACATTTCTCTACACTTCTTATAAGGCTAATGCTATGTCTAGGCCAAGATGCACAATAAAATAGTTAATTAGATTCCTATAGCTTCCACAGCACTCCTCTCTCATACTTAAAACTTTCCATCTTTTAAAAATAGATGGAGAAACACAATTTTTTACAGAGTTCATCCCTATACCCTGAATTGTTGAAGAAGTGGGAAAGTCAATTATTTTATTTATTAAATTTTATTTTTATACATGTCAAACACAAAGTCCAAGCATATTCACCTTATCAACACCTATAAGAAAACGGCTCCCCCTTCCCATTACAAAATCACTTTCCTTGGGTGGGGGGAGGGACACTTGAAGAAAATTGATATCTTAGTTTGTTTTTAAAATTAAGTTCTAGGTGGCAGGATATTATGCATAATTATGCATTTGTAAAACATCTCCTGTGTTGCCAATATCCCTATTCTTTGACCCTCAGTCTCATACACACACACACACACACACACACACACACACACACACACACACACATACACTCAGAAAATATCCCACCTTTTTTCCCCCTTCTCTCTTTCATATCCTATTTTCCTATATGAATGATTCTTATCCACTTCTGTGTCATGGTAACTTTTTAGCAATCTGTTGAAACCTATGAAACTCCTTTTCAGAATAATTTTTTAAATGTACAAAATAAAATACAAAAGACTATAAGTGTAAGAAAAGTCTGGTGCATGTGAAGACTCCATTAGTCTTCTAAGATGGAATCTCCATATGGAGGATGTTAGGATGTTTTTTTTTTTTTTGCTTCTCTTTGCCTCATTGTCTTCAGTTACATTCTGTTGGTGTGACAATGTTTGGTGTAAGAATATTCTTTAAGGGGAGGTTAAGGTTATATTCCCCAGACCCCTGAAAATTTGTGGCACCTTAGCCTTTTAAAACTTGGTTTTTTTTCTATGTTAGGTGAAAGTAGTAGAGTCCTCCACCTTATAAGTTTCAAAAATACGGAGTGGGGTGGTATTTCAACAATCCAGCTAGCAGCTGCTGTGGGGATGTAAAACTAACAACAATCGGCTCACAGAATGCCGCAAGTCCAGGTTCTTTTGATCTGCTTTACTAAGGAAAGCAACATTAAGGGGTTAACAATCTTACTTTAATCCAATGTACAAATATCAATCACTTAGTTCAGGGGAAAAAGCCAGCACCCTGAACTTCAGAGCAAATACAATTCATAGTTACCAAGAAAACCATCAACATCTGAGTTCAGTCAGAAGGCCCTTAGAGCAGCTTCCCAGAGTCCTGTACCTCCAGGAGTGAGAGCCTTAAGCAAATAGCTGTGTCTTCCCTTTTTATGCACTCTTTAGCCATTATCAAACATCATCTGAGTGACCAGAACTTAAGCTCTTACTACTGGCTCTGGAGTTAGCACCTCCCTTCACTGGTCCCACCTGGAGCCCTACCTTAGTTATCATTCACACCCACATAGGCTTAGCACCTAATAGACAGAGGTCTGTGCCTGGGTCTTAGCACCTAATAAGACTCAGTCAAAGACACTGAATTAATTAAAGGAAACAAAGGCCAAACTTTTCAAGGATCCTCAATACAAGTGGAACCATGGAAATCTGGGTGTCAAAATCCAGACTGGGATTTGCAGCCAATGCCACATTGATGCCAAAGGAGTAAGGAATAAGGAGGAAAGATAATTTTTAATAGTGACAGTCAGGACTCCAGCCCAGAAGAAGGACTCATCTGGTTGAAATGTTCATTTTGGCCTTCAAAGATGAATTTGGTGATACTATTGCTTGTTAGGACCACCAAGCCAGTTGGTGGTATGCTGGATAGAGCACTGGCCCTGTAATCAGAGACATGAGTTCAATCTGACCTCCAACATTTACTAGCTCTGGGTCTCTGAGCAACATCATTTAACCTCTGTTTGACTCAGTTTTCTCAACTGTATAATGAGGATGATTATAATAGCATCTATCTCTCAGGGTTGTTGTAAAAATAAAATATTTGTAAAAATCACATAGCTCAGAAACTGGCACACAGTAGACATAAATGCATATTCCTCTTTCCCCTTCTTTGGGGTTCTTGGGAAATCCATTGACTCTTCAAATAATGCCTTTAACCATACAAAACACCATTTTAAGATTGCAAACAAAACAAGCTATATTTACATATAGTTACCAAAATATTTTAAGTCATCCTTAATATTACCTCATGTTATACTGGAAATGACCCTGGATTGTTGGCAATTCTGTTATTTGGGATACAAGTTCAGACACATCCTACTATATTTGAAAGGCTTTAATTCCTTGTCTTGCAATCAGCTTCTGTCATGTAATCTAGATCAATCAATAAATTAGCATTTATTAAGTACCTACTATGTGTCTAGAGCTATGTTAAGCTCTGGGATACCAAAAAAGGCAAAAGAGGTCTGCTCTTGAGGGAACTCACAGTCTAATGGAGCTCAATAAAAAAAGACTCATCCATAAATGATTAAGCTGTATGTGTGTGTTTTTATCTGATCATGTCAAGTCACAAACATCCATTCACATATGGAGGGGGATTGAAATCTGTGTTAGTGCAGAGAGTATCAACACATAAGAAATAAGGAATCTTTCCGATGTTGTATAATTTGATAGGCAGTTTTATAGACCAAAGTTCTTTTTTTGCTAGCAGACCCACACTTTCTAGGAAAAAAAAAAACAGCCAACATTCCTACAATGGCTAGAGACTTCAACTGATGCTAAATATATTCCAAAGCATTTCTTTATACTTCCTTCTCAGTAAAACATAAATTGATAAATAAATGCATAGAATCCATCATCTTTAGCTATTAGTTTAGAATTGGCAGTTTTTAATTAGAAATGCTATTTTTCTTTAAAAAAATACCTTGGTTAGAATGAAATTAACTTTGATCTGTTTTTTTACCTTCTTCAAACTTCAGGATATATGCTTCCTCAAAAGGGGCACTGCAGTGAATCTGCTGCATTAGCTGAGGTTGTTTTGCAAATATATCTGCCATCTCTTTTAGCCCAAGGGAAGCCTGTGGCTGCTGCTTTCATTTATTTTTCCTCTGAAATAAATTTAAATACAAACTTGTATTTAGAAGATATACAATATCTGACTATTTATTCATTCAATAAATGCTTCTGAGCACCAACTGTGTGAAAACCAGTATAGTAGACTTGGTATAGTGTCATTGTTTGCTTAATAACCTTTAAAACTACATATTCTTAAGTTAAACTGTATCTTGTAAAAGATGATATTATTCATGAACTAATTTTATTTTGGAAGTGAAAACTGGGTTGATCAGAGGAATCATGTGTCAAATACATGTTCCCTTTTCAACCTGACCTGATTACAAAATGCAGTCCTTTGCTTGGAGGTATCTGAGACATGTACCTATGCTCTCTGAGCATGCTCATAGTAGCTTTACTGATTGAATTTACTCTAAACAAGTCATATGTTAAGTCATCAAAACAGCAGCAATGTTTAACTTGCCCCTTAATTGGTTTGGCACCATTTTGTGAATATATGCCCAATGGGAAGGCAAACAAATCAGTTGCAAGGGCAAAGGATGGGAAAATGATACAGACTGAAAAGGAAAATGCAGAGAGGAGGCTCAAAATTAATTGGTGCACTCTGTTATTAGGATACCTATAACCTGAAGGTTATAATAAATGCTGCAATATTAACAAGTATCATGAATATAGATTTGGATTCAGGAGACACTGAAATTTTTATATGCTCAACTTGGTTTTGGACAAAATTATTTGAGGAAAGCAATGACACAGGGGAACACGTGAGGAAGATGCCCCTCTTTTGAACATTATGCAATACAGACTGTCAACTTGCTGTTATTAATAATATTCAGCAATATGGATATGGGGAAGTATTCACAGCTGATACATTCCTGAAAGAATATATGAAGTGTCATACCTCAGGAAAACAGTGACAAGAACGCTGACAGAGTTCCTGTTTTAATTAAGTGAAGACAAAGAAAGTTTTCAATGAAATTCTGATCTTAAAATTCCTGTACTCATTTTTAAATTAGGTAGTTGGTGAAAAACAAAACAAAACAAAGCAAAAACCACATGATTGAAAAGATCATGATTATTCTTAAAATTTGGAGTAAAATGAAACACGCATAGATAAGATTTAGAAAACAACTGTTTTGTTTTTTTTTTTTTGCTTCCCACAAAAAGCCAGTGTTGAAACTTAAAGGTAAGCTAGAACATGATAGGTTTTAACACATTTATCAATTTTTGAGGGTTTAAAATATTCAATTATGTTTCATCTAATGTAACTGAATTGAGAGGTAATGTTCTAAGTATTTTAAATTTGTTAATGAAAATCATGAACAAAGTTATTATTCAATTATCTTGAACAAGAAATACATCATTGCATATCATCTGGAAGAAGAAAAAAAAGTAAATAACCCATCCTTGAGAAAAAATACATGACAAATGTATCAAGTTCATACCACCTCTTTTAAAAGCAGTTCAGATGTTAATTTGATTTGCATGTTTGCTGTTTATGGTATTTCAATTGTTCATTTTTAAGTGTCAATGAGTGTAGCCAGAATGGCCTTTGTTTTCTTTGAATGACTCAGCTTACCTCATTGAGCCTCTGGACACTGTGGCTTGCTCTTCCGGGGCAGGAAGCCCAAAGAGCATTCCAGGAAGCAGACAACTTCCTGTGTGATGAGTCATGGGGCTGGCTGAGGGGAGGTGTTAACGGCTACGCTAGGGGGAGGGGCCAAGTCAAGAACCAATCGGCCCTGGTCGTTCAGGCGGTGCTTGATGATGTCAAAAAACTCTATAAGAGGGGAGAGGACAGCTTGAAGATCCTCTTTTCCTTTTCCGGTTGGAGCCAGAGACAGTTACAGCGACAGTTACAGCGACAGTTACAGTTACAGTTACAGCCACAGCCACAGCTGAAGCAGGAGCTGCCAGTAGCGGAGCTGACCTACGGGAGGAAGCTGAACAAAGACTTCAGGCCATTACAGCGACAGTTACAGCGACAGTTACAGCTACTGTTACAGCGACAGTTACAGTTACAGCCACAGCTGAAGCAGGAGCTGCCAGTAGCGGAGTTGACCTACGGGAGGAAGCTGAACAAAGACTTCAGGCCAGTGGGTAATCTTATTACCATCGAGGGGGAAGCATGATTTTGCTTTACGCAATCATGCTTCTCTGTAGCCTCCTGGTTACTCTTGCAAGGCGTACTTATTGGGCCTGGAAGCTTTTGATCAACATATCAAAATGGGGTTGCTGGTTCATGGGTTGGTTACTGTGGAGCCTAAATAAATGTTTTGATTCTTCTGCCTTCTACTTTGAGAGTTTCTTATATCCGGCGATTCTGAACGTTTCAGACATGTTTATGATCCTCTTTGAGATTATAAACTCTGCCCTCCTACTACATTTGGCGACCAGGATGGGATCGCTAGGTATAAGATCTCTATTTAGAAGCAGAACAATTCCAGAGGAAGAGATGAATATCCCAGGATGGGAGGATCCATTTTATTCCTCCCTAGCAAAAGAATTGGCTAAAAAAGCTGGACCCTGTGAAAACTGGGAACCAAGGCTGCGGAGAGGAGATCCTAGGGATTTGGAAAAGTGTTTACGAGAAGTTGGGATTCAGTCAGGGGCATCACTATCTAGGCAAAGCTGGATAGTGTTATCAGCCTACCGGCTAGTATACGAAAGATTGAGATTAAGTGAAAGACATGGGGGCACTCCTACCCCACAGGAAGAAGGGGAATCTCAGATAGCAGGAGACCAAACTGACTCAAATGAGAACTTTTCTATTAATGTGGCTAAGAGCAACAGGAGACCAAAAAAGCCCAGAGTGCATTTCAACCCAGCCCAGAAAGAGCCTGACTGCCTGCTTCGTCCTAGCCATGGTGGCAGAGGAAGTGAGTGGGGAGAGAATGAGACAATGTTAGGGGCTGAGGCACAAAACACTACTGGGGTTCAGGATGTGCCTCACACAGAGAATAGGAGATGGTTAAATGATCAGACAAGGGCTCGACCCATACAAAGGAGGAAGACAGAAACCCGAGGTGAAGATTCAGTTACAAGGGAAATTCAGGAAGATTTCTCACCGCAAGAGGTCACAGATATTTTGAGTAGATTCAGCCAAAGAATAGGAGAACCATTGATATCTTGGATGGTAAGACTCAGTGATCAAGGGGCCAGTGGAATATCAGTAGATAGGACAGACTGCATGAGATTCATAGGTATCAGCCATGATCCTCTAGTTCAACAAGCTTTTAGGGAACATCATCAGCAAGGAGATGGTGATAGCAGGACTACTCTGTTGGCATTAGCCGCTGTGGGATGCAATAAGAGATATGCTACTGATTCTATGTGGCCCACTGAGCACAGACCCTGGTATTCACTTAGAGATTGTATCATGAGACTAAAGGAGGAGGTAATGAAGACTGCCATTATGATAGGAACTGCAGACAAATATTACAATGATCCAATGGAACTGCCTCATAGGAATTTAATAATTAGGACAGCTCCCCCTGCTTATAAACAACTAATTTTGAATTTATTACTTGGAGAAGTAGGGAGCCGTCTTACAACAGTGATAAATAAGATTTTACAGTTACATGACTTAGGTGACTGGGGAAGGGATAGATCTCCTCGAGAGAGAAGGGTGAATAACCAGCAAACTTGGTGCCAAAGGAGAGTAACAAGGAAAGAAATGTTTACTGCTCTATTGAGAGCAGGGGTAGGTTTTGAAATGATAGATGGAATTCCAACCAATGAATTATACAGAATGTATAGAGGACTTGATAACACGAGAAATAGGGAAATAAGAACTGCTCCTGCAAGCCCACAAGCCACTCAGAGTGAAGGTGACCTTGTGTGATCAACGGATGAAAACTTGTACATTTGGGGAAAGGCTGGGAGGACAATCTTAGTCTCTATCTAGGGTGGGATCCTCTTGGCTTCCTCATTATGTTCCTTTTGAAAAGAAACATTTCCCACCTGAGTTTGGCTCTGATGTTGGATCTTTGCATAACTGAAATCTCAACCAAACTTGAGATGATTTTATTTGAAGAATTATAGTCCATACTTGTCTATTCTTTTTGTCCTTTGTTTTGGCTAACCTTGTTGCTAGTTTTGTTTCCTTCAGGCTTAAGCACCCTGCACTTTCCGGTGACTGCCTAAGCATGTAGCATTCTTGGAATTCCTGCCAGCTCGTTAAAGAAATGACCTCTGGAATGGGACTTTTTGGGGGCAGGGCCATCTCTACATCCAATTTCAGCATGAAGAAGCTATGGAAAATGAGACCTTCACCCCTCACCCCAAGATTTTGAGCACCAATCGTTCAAGGGGGGTGGAAATGATGATAGTGTTCTGTTTACTTATTTTGTGTTATCCTTGCTGTGTTGTTTTATTGTTATGATATTATTGATCCTATGTAATGGATACAAGGATTTAGGGGTGGACATTTGAATTATTAATAATTATTTTGGGGATGATTGATTGAAGAGATTATTTTGCTGGGATCTAGGGGTGGATCGCATTTGAATCGTTAACCAATGTTTGGGAATGTCACTGAATGATATGTTTTGCTTTATAATGAATGATATGTTTTAGTTTCCTTTGTAATTGGATCACAATGTATGTTCTAGGATACATGGCTGATTAGATTATGTATCCTATAACAAGGGGTGGAGTGTAGCCAGAATGGCCTTTGTTTTCTTTGAATGACTCAGCTTACCTCATTGAGCCTCTGGACACTGTGGCTTGCTCTTCCGGGGCAGGAAGCCCAAAGAGCATTCCAGGAAGCAGACAACTTCCTGTGTGATGAGTCATGGGGCTGGCTGAGGGGAGGTGTTAACGGCTACGCTAGGGGGAGGGGCCAAGTCAAGAACCAATCAGCCCTGGTCGTTCAGGCGGTGCTTGATGATGTCAAAAAACTCTATAAGAGGGGAGAGGACAGCTTGAAGATCCTCTTTTCCTTTTCCGGTTGGAGCCAGAGACAGTTACAGCGACAGTTACAGCGACAGTTACAGCGACAGTTACAGTTACAGTTACAGCCACAGCCACAGCTGAAGCAGGAGCTGCCAGTAGCGGAGCTGACCTACGGGAGGAAGCTGAACAAAGACTTCAGGCCAGTGGGTAATCTTATTACCATCGAGGGGGAAGCATGATTTTGCTTTACGCAATCATGCTTCTCTGTAGCCTCCTGGTTACTCTTGCAAGGCGTACTTATTGGGCCTGGAAGCTTTTGATCAACATATCAAAATGGGGTTGCTGGTTCATGGGTTGGTTACTGTGGAGCCTAAATAAATGTTTTGATTCTTCTGCCTTCTACTTTGAGAGTTTCTTATATCCGGCGATTCCGAACGTTTCAGACATGTTTATGATCCTCTTTGAGATTATAAACTCTGCCCTCCTACTACAATGAGGTTAAACATAAAGAGCATATTTTCCAAGATCAAATTATCACAAATCTTAATAAAATGAGCAAAATAATATTCCAACATTAACCAGTAATATTTATTGGGGAAATCTCATTTATTCAAAAGCCAGTTATTAAAAGGATATAGCCACACCAATTTATTTGGTTAAAGGATAGAGTAGGGAATAACCATTTATATAACAATACTATGTATCAGGCACTACACTAAGCACTTTTTACAAATATTATCTCATTTGATCTTTACAACGAGACATGGAGTCGGTGTAGGAGGTGACTGGGAAGTCATAGTAAATGTTTAGTGATCATTTCATTCTCAAAGTCACAGACAAATCATATGCATT
Source organism: Trichosurus vulpecula (assembly GCF_011100635.1). Taxonomy (NCBI): domain Eukaryota; kingdom Metazoa; phylum Chordata; class Mammalia; order Diprotodontia; family Phalangeridae; genus Trichosurus; species Trichosurus vulpecula. The sequence goes on along the minus strand of NC_050576.1, from coordinate 93,571,193 downwards.
TTTCTTTCCTCTTTTCCCACTTGACTTCAGTTCACAGAAACCACCTCACACTTCTCTGAATTGAAATAATTTGTCATTTCTTCCAGTGCAAGAATATTTGATTACATGCATACATACAATTTATTTTTAATCAGTCTCCAACTGGTGGATACCCATTTTGATTCTAATTCCTTCCCAACACATATAGATTTGTCTTTAATATTTATCATAAATTTGAATTTTGTTTCTATCTTTGGCCTCCTTAGGATATACTTCTATTAATGGGATTTCTATAAATAGTTTAGGGGATTTTTTTGGCATTATTTTGAGTACCTTTCCTGAAGGCTTAATGATTCCTAGAGGCAAATACAGCAAACTATTGGGATCAGTAAATATGGCCAACAAGATAGAGGACCAGACATTTTCTTCAGTCTTTATAAATTCTCAAACACTACCCAAGATAGTAATTATGTACAAGAAGAGAAGCAATTCATGTGTCTGAACAGAACAAGACTCAAAGAAGCTAACAAAGAACTTTATGAATTAACTACATTCTCTTGTTAATCTCTAATCTGCTCACTTAGCAACCTTCCCCATGATTTTAGAGGAACAAAACCATCACAGTGTTCTCTAAAATGGATGCAGAAATTTTCTTTTCTTTTTTTACTGTTTCTACATTCTCTGCCAGCACACCTAGATGCTGTACTAGCCCCATCTTTCTGTGTCAACAAACAGCAGACCTCAATATTTCCTAACCCCTTAAAAGAGGTGGTTGGCTAGAGTATACTGAGATAGCAGAATCTGCTTTTCCTGGACCAGTGGTGTGGTACAATACTCAGAAAGAGAACTGAAAAAGAAGGGAACTGAGGCAGGGTATCAGTGTGCATTCAAAGCTGCAACAGGCAAGAAGGAAAAAAGACCGACATCCAACTAGGTCCAGTTTTGTTGCCCCAGACATGATTTTGAGCTGGGATTTAGGTCAGTCAAAAATGAATTCCCCAATGGCAGAGGAGACTGAGGAAATTTTGCGTCACTCCTCAGGGGATTTGCTATCAAAAAGGAAGGAGTGAAGAAGAGAGTTACAACATAATATAAGAAAAAAAATATTAAAATTACCCAAGATCTGAGGAGGAAAGTTAAAAACCTAAAGTACAAGTAGATAAGTCAAAAAGAAAGAGATTAAAACAGAAATGAAGATGTTCACAAGAAATTTGAGTACGGACATTTCTACATAAGATAAATATTTTTAAATAAATATTGTAAGACAAAGGAAATTGAAACCATACATAGGAAGAAAAGGGACCCTATTAAATCCCAAGAGGGCAGGAAATGAGAGTATTCTGAAGTGGTTCAAGAGAGAAATGACAATTTGGAAGATTAGGTTAAAAAGAAACAATGTGAACATGTATATTTTGTATGGCCAAAATAATCAGCAGACTAGAAAAACTTGAATACTAAATGGTTAGATTCTCCAAGGAAATGAAAGAGAGGATAACTTGGGAAGACTTGTAAACTCAAGTGAAGGACAATATTGATGAAGAGAAGCAAAATAGAATAACATTTTAAAAACACGTAATCTTTAGGGGCAGCTAGGTGGCACAGTGAGTAGAGCACCAGACCTGGAGTCAGGAGGACCTGAGTTCAAATCTTGCCTCAGACACTTGACACACTTTCTAGTTGTGTGACTTTGGGCAAGTCATTTAACCCCAATTGCCCTGCCTTCCCCCTCTAAAAAAAGATAAAAACACATGATCTCTATACCTTCAGGTGTTTTATTGCTATTTCTGCCTCTGTGACATTTATAACATCTGTCTCCTTGATTTCCCTCACATGATTAGCACCCTAGATAAAGCCAATTTAAATACCCTCCTTATTATTGTCATTGCTTCCAGTCTCTCCCCTTTTTCAAATTCTTCTTGACATAGCAGCCAAAGTGATATTTCTAAGGAACAAATCTAAATGCATCATATGCCTAATCAAACTCTCCATTTATTCCCTATTGCCTTTGAAACAAAATATAACCTTTTCCTTCCCCCCTTCATCCCAGTTTTGGGCACTGAAAATTAAATTTTACTCCAACTAATATTTTAAGCTTATTATTGCATATTATTCCATTTTACATACTCTAAATTCTAGCTAAACTATCCTACTTTTTATTCATAATAGTAGTAGTAGCACTAGTAACTTTTACAGACACCCATTATATGTTGAAACAGTGAGGCAAAAATAACAATGTAGAGGATAATTGTCAAAATGCCTATGTGGTTCTGTATCACAAAGTATATGAGACTCTCCACATAGAAGGTAGAAGAAGTAAAGTATTTATTCAGACACCAGAGAACCGTATCCCACAAGCCATTTATCCAGTCTACCACAGCAGTAAAACATTCCACACACAATATAACAACCTGAAAACTCTCCATTCGAAAACCTCTCCGACCTCCTGTTGGGATCTTCCCCAAAACAAACTCACAGTACAGCTAAGTTAGCCAGTTCAGATCTAATAATCAAGAGGTCAGCCATTAGCAGACAGCGGCAGCCATATTCTCTTTCTCTCTCTCTCAGCATTATTCTGTGACATAACTTCCTTTTCCTTTCAGGAAGCTCCTCCCACCATGTAACTTAGGCTTCCTGTGACATAAGCAGGTCATATGGCCTATTAATCAGTGGGAAAGATCTTCAAATCCAAATTGCTAATATTTATGCCAAGCACTTTACAATGATATCTTATTTAATCCTCACAATAGTACCTACCTGGCAGGTAGGCATTACTATTACCCTCATTTTACAGAAAGTATAAGACATTAAGTGAGGCAAAGAAGGTTAATTGACTTGCCCATGGTCACATAGCTAGTAAGTGTCTGAGGTCAGATTTGAACTGAAATCTTCCTGACTGTACATCTAGTGCTCTATCCATTCCTCTATGAAGCTGCTTCTTCATATTTAACACTCCTCCTCTCATCGTCACACCCTAGAAAAGACTGCCCCTGATTCGGGAGTATGCATCCTGCTTAGTTTCTTTCGAAGTTCATTCCAAATGCTTTCCCCTACGTAAGACTATCTCTAATTACCTCCAATTACTTATTATCTCCTCTAAAATAATCAATTAATAACTTCATTGTGTGTAGTATGTATTTATTTGTATGTATATATCTTGTTTCCTACCATGAAAATATTTCCTTCATGACAGAAACTACTTCATTTTTGGTTCTATAATCCCATCCTTAACCTTATACCCATCAAGTGTTAATAAATATTTGTTCAATGAATGAATAGATAACAGAATCAGTCTTTAAAAAGATCTTAAGTTAAAATGTGGGGCTACACATAATAAGATGAAATTAATATGGGAAAAAATTAAAATCTTATTCCTGGTAGACAGGCAACAAACATTTATTAAGTACTTTTTATGAGCTTAACATACACTGTCCTAGGTGCTGAAGAGAAGCAGCTGAGTTTTACAGTGGGTAGAACTCCAAGCCTGGAGTCTGGAAGACATATCTTCTTGAATTCAAATCTGGCCTCAGACACTTAGTAGGTGCATGATTTCAGGCAAGTCTCATAACCCTGTTCACCTCAATTTGCTCATCTGTAAAATGAGCTGGAGAAAGAAATGGCAAAACGCTCTAGTTTATTTGCCAAGAAAACCCCAAAAGGAGTCATGAAGAGTGAGGATGAATTGAACAACAACAAAAGTGCTTAAGATATATATACAATTTTTTTAGGACAGTCCTTGCCTTCAGGGTAACAAGATGGTACAGTGAATAGAGTGCTGGGTCTGGAGTCAGGCTCATCTTCCTGAATGCAAATGTGGCCCCAGACACTTACGAACTGGGTGACACTGGGCAACTCACTTAATCCTGTTTGCCCCAGTTTCCTCATCTGTAAAATGAGCTGGAGAAAGAAATGGCAAATCCCTCCAGCATCTCTGGCAAGAAAACCCCAAATGAGATTATGAAGAAATGGGGACACCTAATGAAAAACAACTGAACATCCTTGCCCTCAAAGAACTTGCTTTCTAAGAGGGAAAAATAACACATAAAAGGGATATCTAAAGTGGAGCAGTGAGGAGAAAGTAGAGATGCAGAGAGTATAGTGGTAAAGTCCATTGAGTCAGAAGCACAGCCAGGAGAAGGAAGCTCCTCCCCCCAAAATTAAAAAAAGAAACCTCACCAATAAGGAAATGGGTTGTCATGATGGAAAGATATTCCAAGGTGAGACAGAATCACCAGAGAACAAAGGAAGTTCCAATTTGAGTAGATAGCTGAGACATGGTGGCAAATGCCATAGAATCAGAAGCCAGGAGGGTATTTTTTTCAATGTTCATTTTTTGGTTGTTTTTTTTTTTTACATAAGCATTACAAGTACCGAACCAGATGGGAAGTTTGGTAAGAGGGTAAAGGGACAAAAGTAATGGAACCCCAGCAAAATATATGTCAAGAGTGTGATATGCCAATTAAAAGAACTGAAATGGGTCAGAGCTAAGATGGGGGCAAAAAGGCCAGGACTCACCTGAGCTATCCTCAAAATCCCTCCAAAAAACTTTTAAGTAATTTGTCAAAACAAATTCCGAAGTGGTAGAACCCATGAAAGGATAGGGTGAAAAAGTTTTATAGTCAAAGAGAAGTTAGGAGGTCCATAGAAAATGTCTATTATACTGTGATGAATGGAGTTCAGGCTGCACCAGTGCAGACAAGGCCTCAGCAAACCAGGAACAGGCCTTGGGGGTGAGTGAATCTGCAGCAGCAAGGGCTAATTACAGAGCATTCAGCCCACAGATGTTAAGGGGTTGGACAACTGGTCAGAATGAGATTACAGGAGACCCTTTGTTGTCACTGGGGACAGGATTCTATTGCATTATCCATACCTGGATCTGGGTCTCAGTCCCAGGGTGAGGAGGAGCACTAGTACAACAAAACTTGTTGCTGCAGGGTAGCTGAGACCCTGGTGGAAAAGAGTGCTTCTGGCCACTCACAAACAACAGCACAGGCCAGGAGAGTAATAAACTCCCTCCTCCTTAGATCATATCACCTTGGAAGAACCAAAAACTTACAGGTCCACAGAATTATCTCTGAAAACAGCTTCACAAAAATCCTACAACATGGAACAGTGCCCTATTCAAAAGAATGAGAAAAAGAAAAAAAATGAACTAATTGAAAAAAAAAATTAACCTAGAAAATAGATCCAGGAGAGATAATTTAATAATTATTGGACTGCCTGAAATTCATGATCAAAAAAAAAAAGAACCTAGACATCATCTTTCAAAAAATTATGAAGGAAAAGTGCCCAGATATCCTAGAACCAGAGGATAAAATCAAAATTTAATTAATCCATTATCATCTCCTGAAAGAGACCCTAAAATGAAAACTACCAGGAATGTGTTAGCCAAATTCCAGAGGTCCCAGGTCAAGGAGAAAATATAAGCAGCCAAAAGATTTAAATATTGTGTAGTCACAGTCAGGTTAAGAAAAAGTTTAACAGTTTCTACATTAAAGAATAGGACTGTTTGCAATAGGATATTCAGAAAGATAAAAGAGCTGGGATTACAAGGAAGAATCACCTACCTAGCAAAACTGAGAATAATCCTTGAGGGGGGAAAATGGATATTCAATGAAATAGAGGACCTTCAATCATTCCTCATGGGGGGGAAAACCAACAACAACAACAGAGCTGAATAGAAAATTTGAATTTCAAATAAAAACTCAAGAGAAGTGCAAAAAGGTGAAAAGGAAAGAGAAATCCTGTGGGATTCAATAAGGTTAAATGGTTTATATTCCCACATGGGAAAATGACATTAGTAACTCCTTAAATCCTTTACATTATTAGGGCATTTAGAAGGAATATACATAGACAGAGGGAATGGTTGTGAGTTAAATATGATAAGATGATTATCTAAAAATAAAATTAAGGGACAAGAAAGAAGAATGCACTAGGAGAAGGTGAAAGGGAGAAGTAAAATTAGGGTAAATTATCTTATATAAAAGAACTTTTACAGTGGAAGGGAATCTGGGGGAGGGGAATGAAATCACGTGAACCTTATTTCATCAGAATTGAATCATAGAGAGAATAATGTGCACAATCAGTTGGGTATGAAAATCTATCTTACCATGTAGGAAAGTAGGAGGAGAAGGGGGTGGGGGGTGATTGAAGGGAAGTCAGACATGGGGAGAAGTTAGTCAGAGGTAAAACACTTTTGAGAATGGACAGGACAGGGTGAAAGGAGGTAAAGGCGGGGTGGAAATAGAAAGGAAGGAAGTATCTTGTTAGTAGTCATAACCGAAAAAAATTACAGCAAGTTTTATTTTCTACTAAATACCTTGTTTTCCAAAAATATAGAGAACTGAGTCAAATTTACAGAAGTAAAAATGATTTCTCAATTGATAAATGGTCAAAGGATATGAACAGTTCTCAGATAAAGTAATCAGAGCTATCAATAGTCATATAAAAATGCTCCAAATCACAATCGATTAGAGAAATGCAAATTAAAAAAATAACCTCACAGCCATCAGATAGAATAATATGACAGAAAAGGAAAATGATAAATATTGGAGGAATTGTAGGAAAATTGAGACACTAATATACTCTTGGTGGAATTGTATACTGATTTAACCATTCTATAGAGTAATTTTTAAATGTGCTCAATGGGCTACAAAACCAGGTATATACTTTGACCAAGCAATAGCACCACTAGTTTGGTATCCAAAGGGAAAAAAAGAAAAGGAATAGGACCTGTATATACAAAAAATATTTATAGCTGCACTTTTAATGAGAGTAGGAATTATAAATTGAGGGGATGTCCATCAATTGGGAAATAACTGAACATGTTATTGCATATAGTTGTGATGGAATACTATTGTGCTATAAGAAATGATGACCAAAATGCTCTCTGAAAAACATGGAAAGACTGGCATGAACTGATGCAAACTGAAATGAACAGAACCAAGAGAATATTGTGTACATATATTGTATACATATATGATGATTGATTGTAAATGACAGCTATTCTCAGAATACAGTGATCAAAACCAATTTTAAAGCACTTATGATGAAAAATGCTATCCATCTACAGAGAAAGAACTGATAGAGTCTGAAGGTAAATCAAAGCATACTTTTTCTTTTCTTCCATTTTTAGAGGTTATTCTGGTCTATGTTTTGTTTGACAACAAGACTAACATGGAAATATGTTTTGTGTTATTGCACATGTATAACCTCTATCAAATCAATTGCCTTCTCAATGGAGGGAGCAGAAAGAAGGGAAAGAGGTATGGGGAGAGTTTGGAGCTCAAAATATTTAGAATACTCAATAAGTGTGTATTGAATGAACTTTACTTTTGATATTAAAGATTTGGCAAGCTTTGATGAAAAGGCAAAAGCTTCATTGACAATTCCATTATCTGTGAAAAAGAGATATGAATTTCTATGAAGAGCGATACTTTTGATAGTAGAGATGCTCAAAAATACTTTGTGAAACATCCTAATCACTTTGAAATTCAGTTATCTAATAAAGGGAAAGGACACTATTTAACATATCTCAAGATCAACTTTACTTTAAAACCAATTAAGTCCCTTCAATATAGCAGGTAATTTCTAAGACCACAAAATGAGGCTTGTGCTAAAGGATTTATGTCAGAACAACTAGTAGAGAAGGTGATTGAGAGAATTGTGCCTTCAGAGAACAAAGGTTTTAAATCGCTGATATCATTCCACTGCTGACAGTTGACAACTAAGTATTGATTAGAAAGGTAGTACCACTAGTTACAATTTTGGACGCTAACACAGCAACTGATGACTAACCTGAAAATAGTTGTGTCTCTATGTTAAAACAAAAACAAATGCCAAAAAAAGATTCCTGAAGTTAATTTTTAAATGTGATCTGTGTTGTGGTATTCTTGTATATTTCATTTTAATATTAATATTTTACTTGTGTGCATTTTATTCCTTAAGGTTAAATTTGAGTCTATTTTTCTTCCAACCCCCTACATCTATCCTTTGCATTAAATTTAATCAAAATCATCCAAAAAGAAAGAATTCATCGTCCTACTGTTAGAAAAAAAATGAATTTCATTAAAAAGCTGTAAAATTTCAAATTCATAGCATAATCTCCAAAAAGCCAAAGACTTCAGCATAATGTAAGCATCATATGAAAACCAACATGACAATTTTTGCCAAAGGCTAATACTTTATATTGATATTTTTAAAAAAAGTTAATAGGCCACATATCTCTATTGTCTAATTTAAGCCGTAAGAAAATGAAGGGTCACTTTCTCTGGATGCACCAAAGATTACTCTGACTCTTACGGCATTCATGAATAAAAACCTGATTAGTATATTCTGCTTGCTGAATCCTTTTCTGTCTCATATCTCCAAGAGGACTTACTTTGCTTTAGACTAGGAAGCCTTCAAAATTGAACTTGCTTTCCATTGCCATTTTCCACAGAAGTTGGAGGCTTTTTTTTTCCTCTTCCCACCATCATCTTCAGATCATGGATAACTAGTTAGAAAAAAAAAGCACAGACTGCCATTTTCAGTAATTAATTCATAAGATAGATTCGATAAATTTCCCTCATGAAAATCAAAGTTGTAAAATAGACATTGGTTCAATATATGTTACTATTACTCAGGGCTGTTAGTTGAGTGAACGGAAAAATCTCTATGCTCAGAAGTTAGGCAAGAAGAAAGTGAGTTTTTCACAGGTCAAACCTTGTCTTTCCTGACTAGATCTTGATTTTTTCTAATGATTTCATTGACTACTTCCCAAAAGTAATAACTTGGCAACATTCCCTCTCTCAAATAGATCAGGAAAACCCTGAAGCCATGGTTAAATTTCACCACCGTATTTTGTCACGAACTCTTACATCCTATGTGGCTTTCCTATAGGGTAGTATTTTTTAAAATGGCAATAGCAAAGCCCTAAAATGGTTAAGCTATATTTAAAATGCTATCTTTCTCTTTTATACAGTTTCATGGTATATTTGTTCTTGCTGGCATCTTCAGAGAGCCCAATGGGAACAAAGAAAGAAAAAGTAAAAACAAATCAAAGTTAAAAAAATATTTTAAAGAGAATTATTTTGGTTTGAAAAATTCCTGATACTTCTTCATTGTTGATTGAAATCTCACTTCTACTCTAATCAGATTTACTCTTTTTTTTGGCTTTATTAGTTTATTGACTTTTTAAGGAACACAATAGTGATTTTAAGAGATGAAGTAGAAATAACTAATTAAAATAGTTTCAACCCCCGCTTTTATATTGTATTGATATTAAATAATTAAATCAGGCATAATATAGTATAGATGTTAACACTTCATGATGAGTTATAACATTTCCTAGTGGATCAATGAAGCATTACTTAAACCCTCTATTCTATCTATCCCAGGGAAAGGGTGAAAAGATTTTTTGGAACTGGTATTCTTGCAAGGACCCCATTAAAAAACAATCTAGATAACTACCAAAAAAGAACTAGGTTGTGTAGTGGGTATATCTTGGGAAGTGGAGTCAGGAAGACCTGAATTCAGTTCTTGTCCTTATATACTTAATGAGCTGTGTTACCCTGGGCAAATCACTTACCTTCTTTTAAACTCAATTTGCTCATCTGGAAAGCATAGAAAATAATAGCACCTACTTCACAGAGTTGTTGTGATGATCAAATGACATATTTGTAAAGTGTTTTCCAAATTTTAAAATGTTATTAAGATTATTAGTAATGTCCTCTGGCCTGTGGCTATTGTGTGTTTTTGTGTTGTTGGGCTAAAATAAATAATGTCAAGCACTCTATGGTTCTTAGAAATTCAATGACCTTCTATCGCTCAGCTCTCTGAGAGGGAGTAACACCTTACAATTAGGGAAGGATCACAGAATCATAGGTCTATAAATGGAATCAGCTGAGTCAGAAACCTGCCCCTGGGTTCCCTCTTCTGTCAAACCCTAACAATTCCCTAAACTCCCAATATTTCCTGATGCTAACAACTCAGACTTAATGCAATTAGCTTTACACAGAAGCAGACAAACATTATTAACAGCATACAGAGATTTTATTTTTGGCATAGAGTTGATAAGCAAATAAGCAGCTTACACTTATAATAAAACAATACATAATAAATATCTATCACATAGTTTGTAGTCTAACATTTATCTTAGACTTTGACAATTCCTGAACAGTAGTATGTACCTTAGAGTTCCAGGAAAATAAAAGACATAGTTTGATTTCATTCATTTACCCATAATCTTCCTTTTAGGAGTAAGCAAAAGAATGTACATAATAAAACCAAGTTCCCACTTGTACAACTCATGAATCCAGTCAGTCCTGTCTTTCTATGAAAATATATATGTGTATATGTATTACTTCTCTCAGTCTCGGAACCTGGATTTAGGATCCAATGAACTCAGAAGATATAAGCTCCCCACCCAGTCTTAAGGAATCCTTAGATTAAGCTATTCTCTAGTTGGCATGGACCATAGATCTGAACTTATAGAAGCTATGGAGCTTATGGAGCAGGTAGAATGGATCTAATGGCTGACCTTGGCAATCATCCTGCTGTTGTCATGCAGCCCTGGTATATCTTTAACCTTGAACCATTTTTTCCTATGACACTCTCCTGATATGAGGTACTTCATCTCTCACTCCCCAGTTAGCATTGAAATTTGGCTATTCATTCCTCCTTTAATGCAAATCATTAATAAAAATGCAAGTTAAAGGAGTATCAGGATCTTATTTTTTTTACCTCTAAAATTGAAATGATCTCTGGAGAGTTTGAAAAAATTACCTCTTTCATGGGATAAATTTAATTCATTTTACTTTATAGGAAAACATTTTATAGTATTCCATACTGAATGACCAAGTATCATTATCTGTGTCATTTCTGAACCAATTTCTCTGTTCAAAAGGGGTAGTGTCATATTAATTCAGCATTTGAGGAGTTGCCTATAAAATTCTACCAGCACTACCATAGTGAGGAATGTCATCTTGCAGCCAGCTCCTTAAGAATTACCCTCCTTAATATAGCATTTGGAATGGAATAGAGAAATGTGTCAGAGCAATGATGGTGGGCCATTTATATGTCCAAGCATACATCTGGGGTTATAATCATTACATTCTCCTTTTCTTGCTATGGCACATTGGAGAAAGAATAAGGATATCTGTAGCTATAGTGTATGTTAATAAAGTTAGTGTTTATTTTCTAAAAACAAAAAAAAGTATTTGTATCTATGTTATTTATGTACAATGGGTATTTTTCCCAGGTATGAGTTTTACTATATGACCACGGAGTTCCATTCCAACTCTAAAAATTTATGATTCTGTGATAGAAAGGATTCATCTATTTAGCCCTCTGAGGTTGCTTTCAACTCGGAAAATCTGTTGATTGTGCTCCTTCTAGTTCTATCTGTAAAAATTCTCATTAATGTTATAGCTACATTAGATCTCCTCAAGATCTCTTAGGCCTTCCATCATTTTGCATTGTTATTGGTCAATACTTATTGTAGTCTTTTGAAATGAACTCCTACTCTAAACGAGTTCTGTCTGTGGCTGTCGTGGCTTTGCTTCACAAGACAAATATTTCAGCGAGCAGCTAGGTGGCACAGTGAGTAGAGCACAGGCCCTGGAGTCAGGAAGATCTGAGTCCAAATCCGGCCTCAGATATTTGACACGCTAACTAGCTGTGTCACCTTGGGCACACCAATTGCCCTGCCTTCCCCCTCCAAAAAACAAACAAAAAATATTTGATAGTTAAGACCTTTTCTCAAATCAAATATATATATATATATGTATATATATATATATACATATATATATATATATAGTCCTTAATATGTTCCAACCCTGTGCTAAGTACTGAGAATACAAATAAAGACTCCTTTTTTCAAGGAGCTCACAGTTAAGTGGAAGAGATAACATGCAAACAACTATATACAAACAAGTTTTGTAAATCTTTGATCAGAGTAGTTTCAGAGGGAAGGTACTAGACATAAGTAGGATCAGGAATGGTTTCTTTTAAAAGGTGGGGTTTTATCTGGGAAGTGAAAGTAGCAACTTCCATGCTGTGGTTCTTATGTTGTATATATTATTCTTCTTTAGGAAATAATAATAGAGCCATTGAGTAATTTTACATACTGTAATCTTCCTAAGACATAACTCTCCTATTATGGAGTTATCCTAAAGAAAACAATATCTTCTGAAAGACTGTGAGACATTAAAGATATTTCAAGATATTCAAACTAAAATGTTGAACACAGGGGAAATCACTAATTGTGGATTTCAAGATGAGTTCTCTAGTTGTACCAGGGTTAACAAATTGTTGTATCCAATATTTATTTGGATGAAGGCTACATGTGTTAATGGTGGGGCCTAGGTATGCATTTCTCATGTTTCAAAATCAGCAGCCTGTTTTTAAAGTCAGACTAGTATGGCTGTTGTAGCATGTCAAAGTTTTTTTTTTTCTACTTTATCGTCTCTTCAAATGTGTTATTTGCTTTCATCTTTGCTCTAACCTGTTGTGGCTCTGACTGCACCCTGACAGTTGGTTCTGGAATGACAGTCACATCTGTAAGTAGTCAATCCCTGTCTGTTAATAGATGAGTTCATTTTGTATGATGCTATTTGCTTCTGGCCATAACCAGTACCCTTACTATCCCTTCTTTTCTTTTTACAAAAAAATTATTTATTCATTTTTAGTTTTGAACATTCACTTCCATAATGTCTCTAATTCCAAATTTTCTCCTCATCTTTCCCCTCACCCCATCCCAAGAAGGCATATAATTTTATATCAGCTCTACATATACATTCATATGGAACCTATTTTCATGTTAGTCATGTTGTAAAGAAGAATTAGAATCAATAGGAGAAACCATGAGAAAGAAGAAAAAAAGGGGGAGAGAGACAGAGACAGAGACAGAGAGACAGAGAGAGAGACAGAGAGACAGAGATCATGAGTCCTTTGAAATTGTCTTGGATCCTTTCATTGCCAAGAAAAGATGAGTCTATCAAGGTTAGTCATCACACATTGTGGCTGTTACTGTGTACAATGTTCTTCTGTTTCTGCTCACTCCACTCAGCATCAGTTCATGCCAGTATTTCCAGGTTTTTCTAAGTCTGCCTGCTCACCATGTCTTATAGCACAATAATATTCCGTTACATTCATATACCACAACTTGTTCAGCCGTTCCCCAACTGATGGGCATTCCCTCAATTTTCAGTTCTTGGCCACCAAAAAAAACAGCTGCTATAAGTATTTTTGTAAGTGTGGGTCCTTAATATCATTTTTCTTAAATATATTATTGATGTAAAAGTTGGTACCTTCCTAATACTCTGTAAATCTTTAGACACTTTTGTTTTAAACTCAATCTACATTTTACAACACATTTTCTTTCTTTCTTTCTGTCCTTTGCATTGGAGCCAAACTATTCCTCAATCTTGTTCAGTTTTATTTCACCATGCACTTCATGCATATTCAGAACACACCAACTCATCTCTGGCTTTTAAAATCCTTGTCTTCCTTCAAGACTTCATTCAGGTACTATCTCCTTCTTGATGCTCTCTCTGTTGAAAGGTCTATCTCTGCCTTCAATTTTCTCTGGAGCACTTGCTCTACCCCCTTCCTTTGCCCCATCATAATGTACCTTATATTGTAGTTCTTTGTCTATTTGGCAAAATTCTCTCAATAGTTTTTAAACTTATTGAAAGTAGGAGATCATTTGTGTGGTCTTCTTATTTGGATCCCCTGAGACCTACCTAGCACAGGGCCTGGCAAGGAGCTGGAGTTTAATAAATATTTGTGTTCTTGTTGTTGTTGAATAAGTAACTCTGTAAATGATTTCCTCTATCTCCCTCCCTTGCCCTCAGTTTATCAGATTTATTTCTTCATATTTCAGGTGTAAGTCTTCATTAAATATTAATTGGAGTAATACACACCTGAGGTTTCTTGGATAAAAAAGTTCCTTAAAACAAAAGCATCCATAGCATAATATTAACAGGTAACAATTACTTAAGATACCTGGGGAAATTTCTTTCCTGAAAATTCAGAATATAAGCATTTTTATCACAGACAAAGTTAATAGAATTGGGGTTTTCATGGAACACACTACCTCAAATTACAATAAAGCATAGGAGAGGATGCTATATATGGTAGCCTTGAATGTTTTCTGTGTAAAAGAATTATCAGTAAGATAATATCCTTTGTCATTCAGAGTGAGAGGTATCTCAGAGATCTGGATGCCAGTTAAAAGAAAAAAGGTACTGCTAATCTATTTGTTTCCTTCTTTGTAGAGGTACAACATGATTTAAAAGAAGATGAAATGAGAAGAAAACCAGGTTTATGTCCAAGAAATCTCGGTTATGGTCTTGCCTCTGATACATATTAGCTTTATGACCAAAGGAAAACTATTTATCATGAGCCTTAGTTTTCTCTTCTGTAAATTGGGGAAATAACCACAATTTTAAATGAGGTGAATTACATAAATCACTTTTCAATATACAGCGTCCTAGAAATGCTATTCACTTGTATTATTTGACTGCCACATTGATGGCTGTCATTCTTCTGGGGATATGAGAATTTCCTGAACTTATATTTTATTTTCTGAGTGCAGAAGATGAACTGGGACCCCCAAAGAGGTTAACTTCTTTTACTTTTCTGCCCCCAATCCAATGCAGTGTTTCACCTGTGCTCATAATAGGAATAAGAAAACAAGTTTGTGTTACTGTCCTCACACAGACCACTAATAATTTTAATCCTTCAGAAAGTTTTGTTTTAAAATTAAATTCAGGTTAGATCATATTATTTTTGTAGGAAAACTTCCGGGAAAAATTATTTAAAAGAGCACTGAAGGATATTAAGAAGATTTCAGACCTTCAACCATTTGTTAAAAAGCATATAAAAACAAAATATTTTTACAAGTAGGTTAAAAATGATCAATATTAAACCAAGACTTTTGCTTCATCATTAGCTTTTATTTACCTCAAAGTTTATTTTCTTCCTTCTAACATCTTTCTACTTCATTAATTTCTATTGCCCCATGGTCTCCTAGAAACTTTGTGAAATTTTATTTTAAGTAGGCTTTCTGTAGTTGATAAATTAGATAAAGGAGGAAGCTCCATTCTTCAGCTGGCAGGAAAATGGATTATCACAACATCGAATGTGGATTATCTCTTGAGAGGAACTCTTTCTACCCAAATCCACAATTAAAGACAAAGGGTCAGAAGGAATCAAGGTGTCATGAGAAACAAGCTAATTATGCATTAAACATGGTCATCTAAATTAAAAAGGAAATCACAAGCAAAGGCAGGACTGTGCCTAAAGGTAACCATCAGATAGAATTTAATAGCTAAAAATGATTATTCAAAAAAGTATATCTCAGAATAGTTACACAAATTTGATCTAGGTCTTTCACAGTCCATGATTTTCTCTTTCACCAAAATAGTAGAGAAAAATCCAAGTTTAAGAACTAAAAACATTTTGCTTGTGACATTTAACAGCAGCTCTGTTCATTTTCCTCAGAGGAAGATTGTGCAAGGGAAGACATTTCCATGGCTCAGAATCAGGAATGGTTTGAGATTCAGTATTGCCATTTAGCAAATCCATCACTACAAAAGAAGTACAAATCTGCCAAAATTCACTGGAACAAGGAGAGTTACCCTTGACCCTTCACTATGTGATGGAATAAACATCCAACAAGAGAGGAAAGACTTTGAAGGTGACAAACAATGTGAACAAATTTTACTTACACTTCAAAATTCTGTGTCTGTGTGATTTATTGAGGGTATTGAATACTATAACATCCACCTCCATGAACAAGTCTTTCCGAATTTTAGGGAAAAAAACAAATAAGTAAACAAAAAGCTCAAGCATCTGTCTAACCATATAATATTTTTCACATTAATCTTGAGAGTTTGGGCCAGGGTATCATTGCTACAGCCTTTTTTCCCCAGTAAACTGGACTTTGGAAATATGTTTTGCAGAATGTCAAAGATCAAGTTAACCTCTGAATTTTAAAGCTGTTCACTTATGGACTCTATTCTCTAACACATGCTATCATACAATGAGCTGTGTTGTTAATCATTCAAGGGGAAAAGACAATATAACAACTAAACTTTTAGAAGAAATGGATAGCTGAAATTCAGCACTGAAAATGAACAAAATCTCCAAATCTTAGATAAACAACTTTCCTTTTCCTCTTCATCTTCTCTATCCTATTTTCTGAACTCCTCATCCAGACATATATAGATTTCTGCTGAGAAATCCTTCCTATTCTTCTAAGTTCAGCATATTTCTATAGTTATATGAAAAGGTGCTCTAAATCATTATTGATTAGAGAATTGAAATAAATGACTCTGAGGTAACATCTCACAAATATTAGATTGGCTAACATGATAGAAAAAGAAAATTACAAATGTTGGAAGGGATGTGGTAAAAAAAAGGGCCTCTAATACATTATAGGTGGAGTTGTGAACCAGTCCAACCATTCTGGAGAATAATTTAGATCTATGCCCAAAGGACTCTAAAACTCTGCATACTCTTTGACATTACTAGATTTGTATCAAAAAAATCAAAGAAAAAGGACCTGTATGTACAAAACTATTTATAACTGCTCTTTTCTGGTGGCAAAGAATTAGAAATTGAGGAGATGCCCCTCAAATGGGAAATGGCTTCACAAGTCATGGTATATTAATGTGATGAAATACTATTGTGCTATAAGAAATGGCAAGGAAGATGATTTAAAAAAAAACCTTAACTGATGAAAAGCTAAGTGAGCAGAACCAAGAGAACATTGTACACAGTAACAATAAAATTGCAAGGATGATCAACTGTGAAAGTCATATCTATCAAGACAATGATCTAAGACAATTCCAAAGGACCCATGAGAAACAATGCTATCCACATCCAGAGAGAGAACCGATGAAGTCCAGGTGCAGATGGAAGCATATTTTTAACTTTATTTTTATTGCCTTTTGTTTGCAACATGGCTAATATTGAAATATATTTTGCATAATTTCAGATGTATAGTTAATATCACATTTCTTGCCTTCTGAGTGGGAGGAGGGGCAGGAAGGAGAGACTTTGGAACACAGAATTTTTTTGATTATAAAAATAAGTAATAAGTTGATTAAAAAAAAAAAGCAAATTCCAGTATAAACATTTTCAACCATACGAGACATTCCTTAATATCCACTACTAATCTTTGCTATATATATAACACCTAAATATAACTAATTTTTCCATTCTATGACGTATTTTGTGCCTCACTTATACTCTTCCCAAATTAAATGTCTTATTCTTCCTTGAGATTTGCAGTATGTCATAGTAGCTAGAGTGCTAGACTTGGACTCAACAAGTCCTGTGTTCATGTTTTTCCTTTTGTAGCTATTAGCTATATGACTCTGATTGGATTAGAAACTCCTTGGATTTATTTGCTAAGTAATAGATAGGTTACAAATGTTTCTGAGCATCACAAATCCTGTGTTTATTTGACTAGTATGTTCTTATACACTCACATCTAATCTTCTCTACTACATGCTATGTTCTTTCGGGGTAGGTATCTGTATTATACATTTTTGTATCATTCTTCATGTCTGACATTTAAGGTTTAAAAAGTGCTTTTTGTACATTCTCTTTTTATCCTCAAAATAATATTACAGGGTAAGTTCTATAGCCATTATTACTTTTATTTTACAAATGAAGAAGGAAGCTAAGACTCAGATGTTAAATGACTTGCTCAAAGTCACAAAGCTAGCAAGTGTCAGAGAAGGGATACAAACATTAGTGTCTCCTACTTCCAGTAATCCTGTATTTTTTCCACTATTGCAAGTTGCCCTTAGCACTTAGACTAGCACATTGAACATAATAGGCACTGGATAAATGTTTATTGAATGTAATTGGATTAAAATTCAATTGAAATTACAAATGAAACTTACACAACATACTCTAATCTTTTATTTGATTATACGCCAAGTGCATCTACTCTTCTGTAAGGAACTAGTATAGCAGTCCCTTTTACTAATGGCTTAAGGCAGGAAATGGTTATTTTCCTCTGGGAATAATTCCTATCATCTGCTCCTTATTCAACAATTTAGGAAGAACTTTCCATTTTCACAAAATGCCTTAGTGTTCTGGAAGACAAGTTCATCGCCTCTCTGCTTGGCTAGGCTGATTATTCTTACTGTGAAGAGGACACTGAAGAAAAGTCTCTAAAGTGAGCTGAAGTGGGGCAATTCAAAAGTCAATTGGCTTTTACGATACCACAAGGACACGGTGATGGACAACTTGAAAAGATGTGGCTAGCTGATGAGGTAGTGATAGACTAGGAGAATGGCTCAATTTCAGTTACAATTCTATGTCAAGGAAGAGGCATAGGCAATGATTGAAAACATGGAGACTATACAGAAAGGTTTCAGGTCAAACTCATATATCTACATGTATATGCTCAACTAATCCTTATGCTTTTATTTTTTACTTCTGTATATAAAGAGTGCATACCGTCCAGTGCCAAGGGCTTATCTGGGGAATCTGTGCTTTTCTTAGAGAAATTCATTCTCAAAGTCATCTTGGCTTTTCCCTTTTTGGGATGGTACCCATATTCTTACACTAATCCCTACTGTTGAAGACACAACCATCCTTTCAATCATGTAGGCTCACAACCTAGATTTAATCTTTGACTCTGTATTCTTTCTCATCCCAACCCATATTGAATCGGTTGCCAAACCATATGAAATGTTAATGGGATATGAAGATCTTCCCTGCCCATTAATAGGCTTCATGTGGAGCCCATTAAGGGAGGCTTGCTTAGGGGAGGCTTGATTGTAGGAAGGCTTTCACTTCTTTTGGTACTAAGTTGATTAGGCACTGAGTCATGAGGGCTGTGATGCCTTTTGGCTCTGAAAAGTGCGTATATACTCTGAGTTGTTATTTTGCTTTGGGGGGTTTGCTTATGAGATGAATCTTTTGATTCCCTGGCTGAGACTCTGAATAGCTACATGTTCAGAAATCCCTGACTGCTCAGAGGTAAAGGCTGTTTCTATCCAGTGGAGTATGTAAAGTATATTGCTTTGGTTCAGGCAGTTAAGAGCCCTGTCTGTTGGTCTTTATGCTAATTTCTCTGCTTGTATTTTCTCTATATTTTCTCTGATATTCAGGGTGTTGACCCTTCCCCTGAACTAGTAAATTTAATTAAAGGTAGGATTGTTAACCCTTTTTTGAGCAGTGTTCCCTTGAAAAACAGATTAAAGAACCTGTGCTGGCAGGCTATCCTGGGTAGGCTAGGGTGCTTGCTTCTACACCATGTGAATTTTACCTTTATAATATCTTTCCTATAAGCCACCATCTCTCCTCTGACACTGACACTTCCATGATGCAGCATGACGAGGCTATTACATTCACCTATTGGTTGGTTTCACTTTCTGATGTCTCCCTCAACTCCAGTATCTATTCCACTCAGCTGTAACATTAGTCTTCCTAAAGCTGAAGTATGATGATGTCATTCTACCCCACTCCCATTCAATAAATGTCAATGTTTCCTTGTCACTTCTAGGATCAGATATATAATCCTATCTCTGGCATTCAAAGTCATTCATAATCTACTCCCCCTTGCTTCCCTGTCTTCTTACACCATACTCCTACATATTCCTCAATCCAGCAACATTAGCTTCCTTCCTCTTTCAATCAATCAATCTTGCATATGGCATTCCATCTTCCAACGCTGTGCATTTTCACTGATGGAACCCCATGAATTTTCTCCCTACTCATTTCAAGCTCCCAGTTTCCTTGGCTTCCTTCAAATCCCATCTAAAGAAGTAGAGCTATACATATGTGTACATGTGGTGGTCATTTATTATTAATAATGATGATACTATTAACAATATTCTTGATATTAATGGTAACCATTAATAACAGCCCCAGGTAAATGGTGACTGAATGGGGAAAAAATTATTAAGTATTTACTATGTGCCAAGCATTGTGCTCAGTGCTGTGGATATACAATTGCAAAAATGAAGACCTCCTGCCTTCAAGGAGCTTATATTCTTATGGCAGAGAAAACAATTATAGCGATAGGGAGATATAAATTCACTTTGCATACTATAAACTATTCATTATGAGGTTAGAAAGATTGATTGGGACTAGTTGTGAGGGCTTTAAAAGTCAAGCAGAATGTTTAATATTTTATTGTGGTGGATAATGGAAGCCCCTAGAGTTTATGAAGTGGAGTTGGGATGATGTAGTCAAATCTGACTGTAAGGAAAATCATTTTGAGAGCAAAGCTTAGATTACAGTGTGGAGAGACTCAACGTAGGGAAACCAATAGAAACAGTATTACAGTAATATGAGAGAGGTGATGAAGGCTTGAACCAAGGTGGTAACTTTATGAGCAAAGAAGTCAGATGCTAGAGGTGCTATGGAAGAATAAATAGCAAGTTATGGCAACTTATTGGATTTGTGGAATGAGAGAATGAAGAGTTGAGGATTACACTGAGGTTACAAACCTGTGAGACTGGAAGAATACTTTGCTTTACTTTTTTCACCTTGACAGAAAAAAGTGAAGTTTGGGAAAGAGAAAGGTTTGGAGGGAAAGATAATGAATTATGTGTCAAATAGCACTGAGTTTGAAATGTTTCAAGGAATTCTAGCTAACAGTGTCTAGTAGGAAGTCAGTGATGTGGGACTGGACCCTAGGAAATAGAATGACTGGCTATATAGGTCTGTGAGTTATCTTTATATAAATAATTAACTCAGGAGGCAGTATAGTGTTGGGGATAGAATAATGGGTTCAGAATTATGAAGACTTTCATTCAAATATTTTTTTTAGTACTTTTCCGTTGTCACAGAGGAAGAGACAATGGAAAAGTCAAAGCCTCATTCTCCTTTTCTATAAAATATGGATAAGAATATTTTAAGAACGACTTCTAAGGATTGCTGTGACATTCAGATGAACTAATGTATATAGGGGATTTTACAATTTTAAGGCATAATAACAATGCTGTTTATTATGGTTTTGATTATTTGGAGTGCAGTTTTTTATAGGAAGAGGCAAGGTCCCAAGCACAACTGACAATCTCATTTTTCTTATCTAGTTGAGGTCCTTCTGAATAAGGGTGTTGTAAAAGAGCTCCATAATCATAATTATTCCTTAGAATTATATAGTGTATTATGGTTACAAAATACTTTTTGTCTGTAGCAGTGACTACTCTGTCTTTCACCATATAAAGGCCAGTTGTGTTACATTTCACTCCACCTCCCTGGTTCTCCATTAGCTTCGGAGAGTGTCTAGGCTGTATATATCTCATTATGGATCTCCATATTTCATAGATAGTTTTCCTGTGATTGTACAGGGTATCCCTGAAGCCCAGTTCCATTAGCCACTAGCAATCAGATTAACTTTTACAAAGAATTATATAGATTAAAGATAGAATAGCAAATATACAAACAGTTTAACTCAGTTCATATATAGCACAATCACCAGTTCAAAGTCCAAAACTCTGCTTGGATTTGAGTTCCAGGAACCCTGACAATCCAGGGTATCACTGCCAAAATGACTGGCTGTAATGGCCTAGAATCCTGGCTGCAAGATCATCATGGCTCAAATTCTTGGGTATAGTGACAATTGCTACGAAACCCTGAAAATGAGATGGACAAATGACACAGAACAGAAACAAACACCCCCAAGTTCATTTCTCAGAGGCACTGGCTACTGTCTTGGAAAGGGAAGAGTCAGAAACTTCAGGCATTATGACCTCTTGGGAATAATGACCAGAGCATCAGGATTAGATGAAGATTTCCAGGTTCTGCACATTGGACACAAAATGCTTTTCATGTTGAGTTACAGGATTCAAACTCAATACCTTTTCTTTGACCTCAAAAAAGTTGAGCAACAATATGAAGGAGAAAAAAAAATTATTCTTTCTTTTGGGAAACTCAGCTTCTTCCATCTCTCCCTTGCCCATCACAGACCTTAAAACAGGCCCCCAGACTGAAGATCATAAATTAGCCCTAAAAGTAGGACAAATTACTTTTCTTCACTTAATCTTCTCAAGTATTTATGTGCAGCTCAACATGGCATGTTGAATAAGGAGAATGAGGCACAAGATTCTCAGTGTCATATTTTTTTTGGCAGGGCAATTGGGGTTAAGTGACTTGCCCAAGGTCACCCAGCTAGTACATGTGTCAAGTGTCTGAGGCCAGATTTGAACTCAGGTCCTCCTGACTCCAGGGCCGGTACTCTACTCACTGCATCAATGATTTTAATATTTTGGTCAGGAGAACAGATCATTTGAGATAATCAAGACAGTATCATTTAAATAAACAGATTTAAAATATTAATACATCTAGCATGAGATTGGTTAGTGTTATTGTTATTTTTTTCCTTCTTACAAGAACCAGCAAGGAGTAATAATGCATTTCTAAAAGCTTGGAATATTTAGTCTAAAGAAGAGAATTATTCAAAGGGATATAATGTCAATCTAGAAGCATTAAAGGTTTTTTACATGTATTTTACACGTAAATGTATTTGATTTTTCCCTTTATGCCCCAGGAATACCAATGAAGTTTTTATGTTGGAAACAGATTCAGGCTGAATGGGAGGAAAATTCCTTACAAATCATACAAAGTTGAATGGGTAATCATAAGAGGTACTTATTCATGTACCCCTTACCGAAGGACTTCAAGCAGTTTCTGGTGGAACCATTTGTTGATCATGTTGTAGAGGAGATTTTGAAGTCCCCCTTTTTTTGAGATGCTATGATTCTGAAAAAACAAAGTGCTCAAATTCCAGCTCGGATGGTTACTGCTTGTAGAAAATTAACTACGTCAATTCGCTTCTCCAATCCTCAATATCCTAACCTATAAAATGAAGGAATTGACCAAATGATCTCTAACATTTGATTCCAAAACCCATGATTTTATGAGGCCATCTTGTGATCACTATAATACAGTCAGAGTCAATTTCTCAAGAACAGGAACATGAACAAATACTTGGGACTAAAGACAATTTAGAAAAAGAGCAGCAAATTGGAAACTCAGCTCTTTTCACCACAGCTCAGAATTACACATTTTGTGAAAAGGGAATATCAGTCAAACTCAGTTAAAATGTATGGCAGCATGCTTGCTTATTGCAAACTTGTGTTTGCACATGTCTGGCAAATAATTATCATATTTCTATGTTATAATTTTCTATTTCTTCTAATTGTTTTTTATTATATAAAACACATTGTATTCAAATGAACCTGAAGGGCAAGATACCACCTGCCTAATATAAAATTTTAGAATCATGCATTCCCTATTTTTTGCTAGAATTTATTTCATTGTCTCAGTCTGATAGAGTGAGAAACTTATTTTTGTGATTCACAATAATAGATCTCTTTGTCTTGTTTAAGTCTAAGCACTGAGGATTAGTGGTATGACAAAGTTCAATTGTCACACAAAAAGATTCTTGGGGAGGGGCAACGAAAAAGAAAAAATAATTCTGAATAATAAGGAGCTTTTGAAACATTGTGTTTAGGCTAAGATATGAATACATGTAAATATGTATTTACATATATGTATACATATAATAGATATCTTACTATATATCTTCAATTTGACATAAATATGAATTTTCACGTAAATATCGGATTGCAGTAAACTGACAAATTTTGGCTTCAGGTTGTATTTGGATTGGACTAAAATCACAGATACGCACATTTTGGTGAACACAGAAATAAAAGAACATTTCAACACTACTTCAAAAATGAATTAATTAAGCAAAGCTATTTGTACAAGGCCTAGATCTGGTTATAGAACTTCAAATTTAGGTCTTCAAATGTCTTTAGGGGTCATCTAGTCCAATTCCTTTATTTAACATATAAGGAAGCTAAGGCCAAGAGATATGAAGTCCCTTGATCAAGGTCATATTGTTAACTAAGGACAGAGAGTGATTTGAACCCAGATCCACTCCCTCCACATTCAGGATTCTTTCCAGTAAGCCAAATTACTTCATGTTCATAAAGTCATCCATAAGGGATCTCAGAAGCCATGAAGGCCAAAAAATTTTACACATGAGGGCAATGAGGCCCAGAGAAGTTAAATAATTCACTCAAAATCAAAAAAACCGTAATAAATGATAGAGCTAAGGTATAAACTGAGGTTCTCTAAGGTGAAATCTAGAGTTCTTTCTACTGTGCCAAAGGACTTAATAGTCATCGTCTTAAAATATAGTTTAATATTTTTAGCCAATATTTGGAAGTAAATCTTTTTTTTCCTTATTTTCTAGATAAATAAAATTTGGACATAATTTATTGGTCATTAAGGTAACTTAACTTGTTGGTCATCATATCTTCCATTAATTTCTAGCTGAGTGCTTGTTTCACTGTCTGCCTCTGATCCAGGCTAACTCTCTGAGAGAAGAGGATAGATGGAGAGAGGAGAGGAGAGATGAAAGGGGGGGGGGAGGGAGGGAGGGAGAGACAGAGAGAGACAGAGACAGAGACAGAGCTTACTTCTTACTATGTAGTAGGCACTCTGTTAAGACAAATTAAGTTAGCTCTAATTTGGCCAGTTTTACTCAAGGACACAATGTTTTTGTTGCTGCAATGTGAGTTCCACCCAACAGCTTTGGGATCAGGTTTTTTCCTCATAATATAAAACAAATAAGGAGCATACACCAAAGCCTACTCCCTTCTCCTCCTCCCAACTGGCATGATCTGCAGCCCTCTAAAGATTAGAATGCTCATTTAAGTTAGCGGGAGCTTCCCTAGCATAAAGCATGAACTCTGCAAGGTGAAATGCCTTGTTAAATGGCTTTCTGAGCCATACAAATACCATAATAAATAATAATAATAATATGATTTGTATGCTTTATAGGGTCTTTTCAACTAGTGGTGTAAGGGCTTTGTTGGTAGGCACCTTTAATTGTCATTACTGAAAGTTATCACCATCAATCTCAGGTGACTCCCAGCAAAATTAATCACTTAGTGCCTAGCCAAATTCACTGGAGATTTTGCTGACCCTAAATTGGGTGAGATATGCTTTGATGTATTGGTCAGACACAAGATAACATTGGGTTCAATCATCCTTAACATGTAGATGGACACAGCCTCTCATCATTTTCCACACTCATTGATCACTTAATAAACTTATGTATAAGACAAACATTACTTCAACAAAATCCAGGTAGTACTTACTTACTATGCATGTTCCTTAGGAAAGGCAACAAATACCAGAATATACACATACGAATAGAAGGCTTAGAGATAAAGCCATTTTTCTACTATTTACGGAATGTCCTTGAGCCAGAAAAGAAACAGCATTGAGGAATAGTTAGAGGGCTGGCTTGAATATGAGGAAGACCTGGACTTATATCCTGCCTCTATGTGTCCTTGGGCAAGTCAGTTAATTTTTTAGTGCTTCTAGGCTCTTCTTTAAGATGATAAATTATAAATTAGATCCTTTTCTACATTGGTGGAGGAAATTTTTACGCTAATGAAATCATATGTAGAGACCTGAACTCTTCCTCCAATAAGAGCAAACAATAAACAGCAAAACAAAATCCATAAATTTAAAAAAACAATAACAGATGAATTTGAAGATCTCAACAAAATATGTACGGTGTATAAACTCTGGGCAAAGAAAAAGTACAACATTTTTGAAGATGTTAAGCAGTTTTACTTTTTTTTTAAAGTTTATAGAAAGAATACTAGATTTAAAGTCAGAGGATGAGAGGATTGTGGTTCTAATCTTTACTCTGTCACATATGTGTACTCCCTGTTTGGCCTGGCATCAATTAATCTCTTTGGTCTTCAGTTTTCTCATCTGTAAAATAAGGAGCATATGCTAGATGATTTCAAAAAAACATCCAGTTAAAAAATTATGATTCTAAAGCTGCAAAATAAAACATAAGATAAACTCCATTCCCCATTGTTTATTGAGAGATGAAGAGATTTCTAGATACTCAGCAATTCAGAGGCTTGTTGGTGATTTTTTTTACTTCTATCCTATATCTATATGCTTTTTAAAAATTTCATTTCATGATAACCAAACTATTGAATGTTTGCATATGACACATTTTTAAAGCGTTTTGTATACATTTTAAGATTAAAAAACAGTAATTTCTGGATACATCCCTCCTCTCCTCTCAGATATCATCATCATCGTTGAGCTTTTATTAAGCACCCACAATATGCCAGACACTGTACTAAGTGCTGGGGATACAAAGAAAAAAAGACAAGAGCGGTCCTTGTCTTCAAGGAACATACAGATGAATAGAGGAAATACCATGCAAATGATTATGTGAATATAAGATATATATGCTGTAAGTGGGAAGTAATCTTAGAGGGAAAGCACTAGCAGCATGTGCTGGAGTGAACAATTTGGGAAAATTCTTTTGTAGAAAGTAAGATTTGAACTGGGCCTTGAAGGAAGCCAAGGAATCTAGGAACCAATGGTGAAAAAGGAGAAACTTGAAACATAGAGGACAACCACTGAAAAGAAGATGCACAAATTGCCCTGTCTGAGAAAAAGCAAGATAGACAATTGAGTACAAAGTACTTGGTGGGGAACGAAGTATAAGACTGAAATGGAAGTAAGACTCCACAATGTGAAAAGATATGAAAGTCCAACAGAGGATTTAATGTTTGACTCTGCTAGGATATTAGGGAATCATTGAAGTTTACTGAGTAGGAGTCAATATGGTAAGACCTAAACTAATAAAATCAGCTTAGTAGCTGACAGACTGGAGTGGAAAAACACTTGAGACCAAGATGAAGATTAACTGCAGCAGTCCAGGAATGAGATGATTGGGGCCTTCTAAAGGGTAGCATCTTTGTGAGTAAAAAATCGGACATATACTAGAAATGTTGACAAGATTTAACAAAATATTGGATGTGGGCATATAAGAGTATGAGAAGTTCAGGGTCAGCCTGAATGATGACTGGTAGGATGTTGGTGCCCTCTATAGTAACTATATGTGTGTGTGTGTATGTGTGTGTGTGTATGCATATATATATATATATATGTGTGTGTGTGTATATATATATATATATATATGTATGTATGTATGTATGTATTAAGAGAGAGAGAAAGAGAGGGAGGAAGAGAATCACCTACTTAGAGATGAGATGATAACCAAATACATGGAAGTTGATGAGATTAAGGAAAATGGTATACAAGGAGAAGATAAAAGAAATAAGGGCAGAACTTGAGGGAAACTCATGTTTGATGGGCATGACCTATATGACCCACTAAGAAAACTGAAAAAAGTAGTTAGATAGATAGGAAGAAAAAGAAGAGAGAGCAGTGTCACAAAAACCTAAGAGGAGAGGGTATATTGGAGAAGACAGCAAAGTTTCAGAGAGCACAAGGATGAAAATTGGGCCATTATAACTGGTAGTTAAGAGATCCTTGGTAATTTTGGGGGGGATTGCTTTCAGTTGAGCAATTAGATTGGAATGCAGATTGTAAAGAATTTAAAAGAAAGTTTTTTCTTGTAACAAAGAAAAAGAAAAAAAAACTTAAGTAAAATAAACTGTTACAATGAGGGAATATGACTCCAGGTGAAGTATCACATAATTATTGTCCCTAAAAGGACTCTCTCTCATGTATGGAGGAAGTTATATTTCTTTGTCTCTTATTTGGGGTCAGGATTGGCCATTATAATTACAAAGTGTTTAATTTAATTTTATTTTAGTTTTCTATTTCATTGTTTTTATAATTAGTCTAGAGACTAAGGCATATGAAGATTGTTTGAAGCAGAAATAAATGGGAATACTTAGAAGAGTCATAATAGCTACATTCTAAAATGGGAAAAAAGATGGGCTTAACTTGATCCATTTGACCCACCCCGCCCCCACAGAGTATCACTAGTGTAAAGGGGTGGAAGGGACAGAGAGGCACATTTATACTTAATGTATATAACATGCTTTTAGAAATTAGATCTGCCCAAAGACAGAATTTCCTACTTTAGGTGATAATAAGTTTCCTTTTCCCAGCAGTGTTTAGGTAGTGGCTGGATAAGAATTTGGGTATGTAGTAGAGGAGTTTGTTATTTTATTTTTCTTCAGGTGAGATCTGTGTGTACTAGATGTCATCTGAGTTAATT
Source organism: Trichosurus vulpecula (assembly GCF_011100635.1). Lineage (NCBI taxonomy): Eukaryota > Metazoa > Chordata > Mammalia > Diprotodontia > Phalangeridae > Trichosurus > Trichosurus vulpecula. The sequence goes on along the minus strand of NC_050576.1, from coordinate 93,543,169 downwards.
TTCAACTCAGTTGCCATCATTCAATGGTATCAATTGACTAAATTAAATTGCTAAAAGAATCAACAATAACTTGAAAGAATCCAAGTATAATATACATGACTTTTGGTTTAGAAAATAAGTAAACTATTTGTAGACTTAGGTGTTTTTAGACAATTTGGTTTCCTAGTTATAGCTAGGATCAACATGTATTTATAAAGTAATACAACATTTGCCAATACAAATACAAAGAATAAAACAATAAGTCATCTCAAGGAATTTGTCTTCTATTGGAGAAGAGAGCATGGGAAAGGATTGAGAAGGATGGGGACATGATAATAGAAAGAAGGGGATGGAGACCATTTACTGCTAGGTAGCTGGTGATTAAGTAATACAGGGAAAGGGAGAAGAGCAAATATTAGAAGTGTGTTATCCACTGGGGTAGAAATGGGTGGTAGATAAACTGCATTGCTCACAGTGCAGTTGTGAGGCAAAAAACAGCCCTGCTTACTCCTCTGAGCTGGGTGGGGGTAAGGAGGTAGAGTAGATGAAGTTGTAGGGGCAGAAGAATTTTCACTTACTGATTATCATTAGTAAAACAAATAGATTAAAATATTTTTAATAAGTGTTGATTCCTTTGTTGCATCTATCTCCCATTTTTAGCAACAAGAACTTACTTAAATAGGCCAAGTTGTAGTTGTTTTAATAACACATGATCTCATTTTATTTTAATTTTTGTTCTTTCTCCCAACTGAATAAATTGAGATCTTTTCCCTAACGAATCAGCATTATGGCTGTATAATAACAGATGATTTAGAATGACTCTTGTATTAGTAATGAATCATTTACTATTTTTTAAAATACAATCAATTTCATTTTTATTACATAATTGAGTGCTCATTATATACAGTGCCTTTTGATTCTTTCCTGAAAGAAAATATTCATGATGAATAGACATGAGGCTTCTGTATAGTCTTTGGTTTTTGCTCACTGATTCATTATTCTAGATAGATAGATAGATATAGATATATTTAACATCACATTTTATATCCTGAACTATTCCTTTCCTTATCTTGAAATCACCCAGTACACAAGTATTCATTGACTTAATTTAGAGGACTTTATCTAAATCTTCATATAATTTCTCTCTCTTCGTCATCTGTAACAAATGTTGATTGATGTGACAACTATTTTTCATGGAGGTCTTTTTGAAAATACCTATGAATGCCCAAAGAGACAACCAAATGTCCCATGCACTGATTTTTTAAAATTGCTTATGATACATAATTGGAACAGTTCCACCAAATATTTAGTGATTTTGAGCAGCTGGGAGCAAAACATCCTTTATATTCTGATTTCCATCTGCCTGGTTTATATATAGTGATAATGTTAAGATCAGTATACTTTCGTTTCTCTAGTGGCATGTCCACTCATTGTGACAGCTTAATCATATCTCTTCTCCCTGGCTGCTATTTCCCTATTTATATTGTTTTCCCCTGTTGGAATTTCTTAATATTTGTATCCCCAGGTTTAGCACAGTGTCTAGCATATAGTGCATGATTAACATTCTTTTTTTCATTCATTCATGCATTCTTTTGTTATATAAATTAATTCCTTTAGATTAAGGGATTATGGTTTTAAGAATATTTTAAGTACTAAGACGTCCTAGAAAACAATGAAATCTTCAATCATTTATTACTGTTAAGAATTTAGTCAACAAAATTTGGAGATTTGCTTGAGGTTACTAGAAAGACAAATGGTAGCGTCCATTTTAAATAAGCAAGTTATCAGGAGGCAAACAAGTCTGGTGGGGGGAAAGCTAAGTTTGGGGACTGTGAAATGCCAGAGGTAGCTTTCATGAAGGTACCAAGTGCCTAAAAAGGAAAACTATGCTAAAAGGAAATTGCATAATTCAAAACTTAACATAAGAATAAGTAATCCCATTAGTTGATCATTTAGAGTTTATAGAGGGAGAAAGATGCCCTGCAAAATTTCTTAAGGAGATCAGAGGCAGAGAAATCCCAAAGGAACCAAAGAATGGTGCAAAGGTGTTCAAGGAGAATAGACTTCAGAAATAGAAGGAAAATTAAATAAGAAAAAAGTTCATTTCTGAATGGAATTACTATTATTGCTTGTGTAGAAAAAAATCTAATCTTTAAATGAAATATCTTTGGAAGGATTTGACTTTCATAATCTATAACTAGATATATCTGAGTAGCTAAAAAGAAAAATTGGAAATACATAGCAGGGCAACCTTACTAATGCCATCTGTTCTTGACTGTTTGCTCATAAACTAAGAATTCTTACACTAGAACAGGCAGATAAGCAACAGAAAATGGCTGCCCAGTAATTTCAAAGCCCCTGGTCAAAGAATGAAATAACTAAACTTTAGAAAAAATGTTCCATACAATTGCTTTTGGGTGCTACCTGTAAAAGGAAGATTTATTACATAGAATGTTACAGCCATTTTGTTAAGTAATGCCAATTTTTTAATGAAAATACAAAACCCTGAAGAAAAAAATTTTTCCTAAACATTCAAGGTAATTTGTAAACTTCTGGTGAGCTTTATAGTCATAATATTACAGTGAAAAGAATTGTTTTATGAAATACAAATTTATATTAAAAGTGCTAAATATTACAAGTCCAATTAGCACCCTTGCCACACTTATTTGAATTGACCAGAACACTGTAGTAGGATTAAAATAATTTAATTTTCTTTAAGGTAATTTCAATGTACATCTAAAAGATTACTCAATTATCCATTCTACTTCATCTACAAGAGATATTTGTCCAAGTGATAAGAAATTTTTTTCCCTTTTGGACAGGAGCTATTTATTTTTCTAGCCATATTACATTATGGGGGTAAAGTCTCTTGTGTAAAGAAGTCTGGGGTAAAAATGACTACCCCTCAATTTTTCTTTTAAGGAAGGAGATAAAATAAATTATAAAGCATCATACAATCTAATTGTTGTTCCTATTCTGCTACTAATTAGCTGTATGGTATCAATCAAATCACTTCTCCCCTCTGTACCTCAGTTTTCTCATATAAAAGAGGTAGATAAAACTTATCTGAAATCTTCCTTTCCTTATTGAAATTTCAGTGTGGTTTTATAGGCATATTGGCTATTATAGAACACAGATGAGTAATGGAAAGAGAAGCAAAACAATCTGTAAGGACTAACAACTTTAAGGAAAGGTTGATTAAACTTTTCTAGGGATAGAACTAGTTAATCAAACCTAACTTCTGTGAGCCAGCTACATAGTACAGTGGATAGAGAACAAGACATAAAGGCAGGAAGATTTCAGTTTCCAATCTTGCTTCAGATGCTACTAGCTGTATAGGCAAGTCACTCAAACTCTGTCTGCCTCAGTTTCATTGTCTGTAAAGTAGACATGATAATACATTTGCTTCCCAGGAGTTTTGTGAAGATAAAATGAAATAATACATAGATATCATTTTGTAAATAGTAAAGTAATATATGAATGCTAACTAGTAGTTGTACTAGTAGCAATAATACTAGTAGCAGCAGAAATAATAGTAATAACGGTGGTAATTGTAGTAGTAGCAGTAATAGTAGTAGTAAGAGAAAGAGGAGCAACATAAAGCCATACTCTCCAGTTGATAGGTCCATGGATCAAATATAGGATTTTTTGGCTTAAAGTCGAATGAAGTGAGAACTTCAAGACAACATACTGTAAAACTATCTAACTGAAATCCTCCCTATTTCTCCAGAAGAAGACTTCATTGGAATGGCAAAGCATTCTCTACCTTTATTTTTTTGGGGGGGGTAATAGATGAAACATGGATAACGCTATGTTTTGGATGTATTTTTTTAAACATGTGCCCTCTTTGGATGTTTTAATTGCCTTATACTCTATGCTGATTCTTTTTGTGCTGTTTTTATATTTATGTAATATTTTATCCAGTAATTTTACCAAGAAAATTGCCAAGTAACTTTCCCTGATTACATGTAAAAACATTTTAACCTTCATTTTTTTAAATTTTGAGTTCCAAACATTCCATTGTATATAATTTTGGTGGAATACTATTGTGATATAAGAAATAATGGATGGATGGTTTCAGAAAAACCTAGGTAGAATACTGTAATACCTTCTTAAGCCATGTTATTAAAGGTTAAGGCAATTATTTAAGAGATAGAGATGAACATAGCACCAATATCTGGGAAATTCATCTGTTTTCAATATCAATGAAAATCTAAATGCTACAAAGGCAGACATATAAAAATGTTCTATTGTCATTAATATCTAAATTGGTATATAAAATGTGTGAAAATCTTGTGAACTCATAGCCAAATCATGGAAAATGAGAGTTTGTGCAAAAGAAGGACATGTTACTTTTTGAATTTTAAATATATACACAAATTTGTGAGATGTTTGTACTTTATTTTACAGTAATAATTTTTTTTCTTTGTCCCAGCTAACATTCAGAGCACTGCACTTAAATGGACACATTACTTCCTAATAGAAGGGAAGCTCCTTGAGGGCAGTGACTGATGTGTTTTTGTCTTTGTTCTTCCAGGACTTAGCATGGAATCTGGATCATAGGAAGTGCTTAATAAATTTTTGTTGAAGGCACGCAATGGGCAACTTCTTGGGTTACTTCATATGGCATTTAGGAACATATGTGGAATTTAGAGGGTTTGTTATGCTCCTCTTTTTATTTCACTGGTGTAGGGGACTTCTGTTTAGGATACTCTACTAATTCAGATCAGCAATTGCTCTGCAATTATATTTCTGGAGAATTGTCTGTCTGTATATTTCAGAATAATAGCAGATTTTACTTTAGGGTCAGGATTAATTCACAATAACTAGGGTGAAGAAGAGACTGCAGAGGGAGAGTGCAGTTTAGTTTAATGTCAAATTTTATATCCTGTTGTCTAGACTACTGAAACAAACTATATCAGGGCAGCAGTATTTTAAGATTAAGGAACTATCCAGCAACACAAAATAATTTAGATCTGTCACAATCTTTCACTAGGAATGACTATACAGTCTGATCATCTCAGTGCATTAGACAGATTTTTATATTTCATACATCATTTCATTATTCAAAATATAGAATTGTGAAGTAGATAGATAAGGATAGCAATAAATATGATCTTTGAAGAGCTGTTTGATGGTGAGAAACAGAAGGAAGGAAGAGCAATTTAAACTCTTCTTATGGGAACATCCTTTCAATACCCATGGCTGCCAGAAATAATAGTCTCAACTATGCCTTTGAAAAATGGTCAAGAAACACCATTAGTTGACAGTTGTTTTGAAACCAAGATAATGGAGTGGTTTGCCATGTTCTTATCCAGTGGATTAGTGGTTAAGTGGTTTGCCTAGGGTCACATGGCTAGCAAGTGTCAGAGTCCAGATTTAAACTCAGGCCTTCCTATCTCTAGGCCCAGGTGCCTGGTGTCAGAAAGACCTAGCCTTAGACACTTACGAGCTGTGTGACCCTGGGCAAGTCACTTAACCTTTGTTTGCCTTAATTCACTGCAGAAAGAAATAGCAAGCCACTATAATATCTGTGCCAAGAAAACCTCATGGACATTATGGTCCACAAATTCATGAAGAGTTGGACCTGACTGGATGACTAGACAACAACAAATCCTTCAGTTGCATGTGTAATATTGTGGAGCTTTGTGTGAAACACTTGTAGTATACCATGACACTTTAAGGGACCTGAGAAAACTGGAATACAGAGAGTTTTCAACCAATCAGACTTTGAACACATATCTAGTCTATAAAAGTGGTGTACGTATACTTATATCTTAGAGATGAACTCAAGACAAATATTCACTAAAGACCCATCCTCATACTTTAATATAGTCTCTGTATACTATTGTAAGCTTTAACATTTGAGGGATATTCATTTTCTATTATGATAGAACCATGCTCTCTCCTGTTACTGTGAGGCATTTGCATGTCTCACACATTTTGGGAATTATTTTTTTCCTAAGTTTTTTTCCCACTCATTTAAGAGTAGGAGCCCAAACCTGTATATTCCATTCCGTGAGTCCTTTCGCGTGCGCGCATGTGTGTGTGTGTGTGTGTGTGTGTGTGTGTGTGTAAGTGTGTGTGTGTCTCAAGTGAGGAATGAAGGGTGTCATAACTGATACAAGCCTTGTTACCTTGAATGTGCATATAGGATCTGATGGACCTTCTCACTCATATCTGGATTACAGTGTAATGAACGAAAGCATTAATAATTTGGTGTTAACTCTCAATATTAGACCTGGAATTTTAAAACCTGGGATTTAGGATATTTAGGTTGAATATTTGTTACAAAGTTACAATTTAAAGTGCAATGAGTGAGTCTATTGATGGAAGTATGTATTAACCAGGAGGATAAAGGAGATATTCTTGAAGCAAGAGACATTCAAATTGTATTTTAAAGAAAGGAAAATTTAGAATAAGGAAACAACCTGAGCAAATGTATGAACAATTTTGCTAGATATGAAGATTTTCAAATTTCTCAGATTACAATGAAATAAATTTATTTGTCCATGTCTTCCATCTTCCTTCCTAAAAATAAAATATAAGGGCTTCCTAGGCCCTTACCTTCAATTAAGTACCCTGAATCCCTAACATATTACACATACTAGATGTATAATAAATATTTTAGTTAAATAATTTGCCTCCTTTCCAAATCATTATTATATGAAAATGTATTCATTTTCTCCATCTTTCTATGCAGTTTTTGTATAGTTATCCTTTTCATCCTAACTCATATGGTCTCCACCCTGCTGCCCTTCTAAGACTTCCAGCTTACCATAAAGGTATATGCCTTCTTAATATACAGGGCTCCTGTAGTCCCAATTATATTAATTCTGTTTCTTCTGAAACATACATATGTTCTACTGCTATGTTGTAGTTATGAAACTCATTTTAACCAAGACTTAAGTAATATTAGCTTCCCTATGCATTAAAATATTAGACTATATTTTTACCCATATTCAATATACTTCTAGGTAGAAAACGTAAGAGAATGTTTTTTTCTGGGATTACTTCCTCCTATTAATTATTGTTACAATAACATCTCATGTGTATCACAGTATTTCGGGATTTACATGCTTCTTTTCTTTTTACATCCCTGTAATTTAAGTGGCACAAGTATTATCGTTACTAACTTTATTGATCAGAAAACTGACATTCAAATATGTCTGGTTATTTGTCCAGAAAACAGAAATAATGACATCCTAAATCTGTGTTAAAACCATTTCTCTTAATGCTAAGTTCTAACTATAACCTAATTCTTCAACCATTATTTTTATCAATTTCTTTTCTACTGCTCTACCTGGCATAAGTATTCATAATCATGTCAGTGATTTTTGTTTCTTTGATTTATAATTTATCAAATAAAATCCCTAGCAAATGCATTCTACTGAGGGCTTAGAGTTCTACTCTGTCCTTCATCAAGATTCAACATTTTGGACCTTCAAGCACAATCCAAACCAAACAAACAAATACACTATTTGTCACCACATATCCATTCTGCTGCTCATTTCCCATATCCTCCTTTCTCTTCCAAGTCCCATTATTCAGTTGGAAGAATTGTTGAAAATGTTACTTGTCACAACACAGTCCTTCAGTTTACTTCCCAGGACTTAAAATTCCTTGGAGATTCTCCCTGTATTTCATCCAGATGTCTCATTTGTCCCCAAATGAGGCAGTGTCAAGATTGATGGTTCCAGCAGCTTTTATCATATCTTTTTGTATGTTGTAGGCACATTCTTGTCAAAGGTCCTAGTATTAATTTGGGGCAAGGGGAAAGTTGTTTTTTTAAATATATGTAAGGTCAACATGACACCAAAATACCAAGTTACTTAGCTAATTAGTATTATGTTGTCACACCCTAAAAATTTGTTTCTACTTTAATTGGTCAAGAATAGCCCTAATGTGAGTAGAGAACAGATCATTGTTTCTCTCTAATGCACACTGCATTTTTGTTTTATCTTATACCCATTTTTGCAAAAAATAACAACATTCTTACTCTCTCAGGCTGAGCATTCATCACCTCAGAGTTTTTGGGTATCCCTGTGGGGCAGCTTCTATTGCCATCAGTTCTAGTCTCTTTTTACAAAGATTCTCCCCTATTGCTAACTACCAGTGATTATTATTCTAGTACCATTTAACTAATTAATATCATTTAGCTTTTACAAAGTGCAAAGGTATCACAAGGACAGAAGTTATAAAGATTTTCCTCCAATATCTTAGTCATAATTTCCCTTATAACACCTCAGTCCCTGGAGACAGTGGAATAAGACTTGATTCCTGCAAAGCATTCAAGCCAAGTTCATTTCCAATTATACATAGTATGGCTAGTGGATTAATGAGTCTATATTTGTGTTATTGTTGTGCTGAGCTAGGAAGGCCATGAAAATTTGCAAATCACTATCTGACTTCTGGGTAAATTCCAATATAGACTCTAGCTCCCAGACTTCTGGTAGCTCTCTCTCCTGACATTTTCAATTTTAAAGCCATAGCCATCTTCCAACACCTGTCCTCTAAAACCAGGAAATGATAATCACAATAGAGACAGAAGCAACAGTAGAGAAATTGATTTATAGACCACAGGGTTCCATTTACTAGATTAAGAACAGAGTTCCACCTCCCCTTGAAGGGCTTAGTCTTGCATCTCAACTTGAGTCTAGTTAGGAATGTCAATATACCTTTACTCCCTGGCCAGTTCTTCATTATATATAGAATGCCCTGCCCCTTTCACTAGAAATGTACTTATTGAAATCCTAATTAATATTCAAGACTTGCCACAAATTCCAGGAAGTCATTCCTGAGTGCAAACCTCCCAACCAAAATAATCTCTCCACCACTGGCAATTTTTATTCTTTGATCTGTTATTCCACCTTATTCTGTATTTGTATCTATAATTCTCTAATGCACACCATTCCCCTGATCCCAAACATACATACATGCTATATACTTTCTTTTTGAATATTGTCTATGTCTTCATAATCCTTGAAGTTTCCTCAATTCCCTGATATTGTACATGACAACAGTTCAATATTTGCAGAGATGCAAATGAATGGAAATTAACCATGATATAAATGAGAGAATAATCATAGCAACTATTTTCTACTTTGTTTGAGTCCTTGTTTTCAAGTAGGAAAAATAATCTTCTAACAACATGAAATCATAGTAATGATAAAAAAAATATTGCATTAGAAAAATCTTTCCTATAAGAGGTTTGAGAAATAGTTGTATTTTTTTGGTTGATATTAGTTTAGTGGAGGATAATTGAAAGAAACAAAATACCATTATCATCGCAGGATCATAAGTCTAGAGTTAGAAGGAATTTCAGAAGACTTATTTTACTAATGACAAAACTAAAAATGCTATGTCTTGGTAGAGGGGTTTTATACCCCAATAGTACATTATATTTATTATATCACAGGTCTACACCAAAATATAGATAATTAAAAAAACTTCCATTAATAAAAGGTATGATACTATTAGTTAATCTACCTTCTGATTCTAGATACCTCAGTCAATATTTCTGGGTGCAATTGTTAAATATATGACTTATTGTTATTTTTTTAAAACTGGTAGATTTAATTAAATTATATATTTGCTGTTGGAACAGAAAAAAGAAAAAAAGCCAAGCTAAACATAACTAAATATATGTTACCTAACATAGCTTATGTTTCAAATGGATCCCATTTCAAGGCCAATAAGTAGCTATTTAGCAAATCCAGCATTTGTCAAGCTTCATAATTCACTTTTCTTCAGGTTGCAGCTTTCAGACTAATGTTCACGGATGTATTCCCCTTAATACTTTATTCTAAAATGAACAAAAGGAAAGGTTTCTTCACCTTCAAGAATAAATACTACAAAGGACATCATTAATGCATGACAGTCTTTAAGGTCACTAGTAAACTCTCTCTTTGTCTTATATTTTTTTTTTGTTTAGCATTTTACTTTTCCCCAAATACATATAAGAGCTCTTTTCAACATTTGTTTTCAAAAGAGTTCCAAATTCTCTCCATTCCTCCCTCCTCATTCTCCTCATTGAGAAGGCAAACAATTCAACACAGGGTATACATGTGTAGTCACACAAAACATGTTTCCTTACTAATCATGTTGCAGAAAAAAAAAACACAGACCAAAAAAAAAAAAACTCAAGAAAAAGAAAGTTAAAAAAGAATGCCTCAATCTGTTTTCAGACACGATCAGTTGTTTCTCTGAGGATGGATGGTGTTTTTCATCATAAGACCCTCCAGGATATCCTGCATCACTGCATTGCTGAGAATGGCCAAGGCATTCACTGCTATCATCCCAAAACATTGCTGTTTCTTTGTACACAGTATGTTCCACTATGCATTAAGTCTCTCTAGGTTTCTCTGAGAGTATCCTGCACATCATTTCTTATAGCACAATAGTATTCTATCAAAATCACATAGCACAACCTGTTCAGTCATTCCCCAATTGATGGGCATCCCCTTAACTTCCAATTCCCTGCCACAAGAAAAGAGTTGCTACTGATGTATAGATAGATAGATAGATACATACATACATACATATATAGATACAGATATAGATATAGACAGTAAAATATAGATACATAGATTGATAGATATACAAAGGTAGATAGATATAGATATAGATATAGATGTACATTAGTTCTTTTTCCTTTTTTAATCTCTTTTGTGATACAGACCTAGTAGTGGTATTGCTAGGTCAAAAGGTATGCATGTTTTTACAGCCCTTTGGGCATAATTCCAAATTTTTATTTCTTTCTTTGTTTTTATTTTTTTAAATTTTTAATTTACAACACTCAGTTCTTCACATTTTTGAGGTACAGATTTTCTTCTCACCCTTCCCTTCCCCTCTAGCCCCCAAGATGGCATGGAATCTGATATATCTTCTACATACACCTTCCCATTAAATTTATTTACACAATAGTCAAGTTGTAAAGAAGAATTATGACCAATGGAATGAATCATGAGAAAGAAGAAACAAAACCAAAAAAAAAAAAGAGAGAAAAAAAAGAAAAGAGAACAAATAGTTAGCCTCAATCTGCATTCAGGTTCTGTAGTTCTTTGGATGTAGATTGCTTTTCCCATCATGAGTCCTTTGGAGTTGTCTTTGAACCTTGTATTGCTGAGAAGAGCCAAGTCTATCAAAGTTAGTCATCACAGAATCAATGTATCTGTGGTTGTGTACAATGTTCTCCTGGTTCTGCTCCCCTCACTCAGCATCATATGATGTAGGTCTTTCCAGGTTATTGTGAAGTCCATATCTTCCCCATTTCTTATAGCACAATAGTATTCCATTACATTCATATACCACAATTTGTTTAGCCATTCCTCAATTTATGGGCATCCCCTTGATTTCCAATTCTTTGCTACCACAGAAAGAGCTGCTATAATTTTTTGTTTTGTACATACGGGTCCCTTTCCCACTTGTGTGATTTCTTTGGGATACAGCTCTAGAAGTGGTATTGCTGGGTCAAAGGGTAAGCACATTTTCATAGCCCTTTGGGCATAGTTCCAAATTATTCTCCAGAATGGCTGGATCAGTTCACAACTCCACCAATAATGTAATAGTGTTCTGATTTTCCCATATCCTCTCTAACAATTATCATTTTCCTGTTTTGTCATTGTAGCCAAACTGACAGTAGAGATGTGGTACCTAAGAGTTGTTTTGGCTTGCATTTCTCTAGTAAGTAGTGTTTTAGAACATTTTTTTTCATATGCCAATAGATAACTTTAATTCTTCCTCTGAAAACTGCCTATTTATATCCTTTGATAATTTCTCAATTGGGGAATGACTTCTATTCCTATAAAATTGGCTCAGTTCCCTGTATATTTTAGAGATGAGGCCTTTCTAAGTGACACTGGTTGTAAAGATTTTCTCCCAATTTTCTGCTTCCCTCCTAATTTTTGTTGCTCTGGCTTTGCTTATACAAAAACTTTTCAATTTAACATAATCAAAACCATCCATTTTGCATTTTGTAATGCTCCCTATCTCTTTTTGTGTCATGAATTCTTTCCTTTCCCATAAATCTGATAGGTAAACTATTCCTTGCTCTCCCAAATTGCTTATAGTATCAGCCTTTATTCCCAGATCATGAACACATATTAACTTTGTTTTGGTATATGGTGTAAGATATTGGTCTATGCCCTGTTTCTGCCCTACCATTTTCCAATTTTCCCAGAAGTTTTTGTGAAATAGCGAATTCGTAACCCAGAAGCTGGATTCTTTAGGGTTATCAAAGAGTAGATTGCTATAATCATTGACTACGGTGTCTTGTGTATATAACTTATTCCACTGATCCACCACTCTGTTTCTTAGACAGTACCAAGTAGTTTTGATGACTGCTTCTTTATAGTACAGTTTAATATCTGGCATGGCTAGGCCCCCTTCCCTAGCATTACTTTCATTAATTCCCTAGATATTCTAGACCTCTTGTTCTTCCAGATGAATTTTGTTATTATTTTATCCAGTTCTTAAAAATAATTTTTGGTACTTCAATTGGTATGGCACTGAATAAGTAAATTAATTTAGGTAAAATTGTCATTTATATTATATTATATTAGCTTGGCCTAACCATTTCCATTTAATTAGATCTGACTTTATTTGTGTGAAGTGTTTCATAGTTGTTCATTTAGGCCCTCAGTTTGTCTTGGCAGGTAGAATCCCAAATATTTTATAATATCTACAGTACCTTTAAATGGAATTTCTCTTTCCATCTCTTGCTGTTGGGCTTTGTTAGTAACGTACAGCAATGCTGAGAATTTATGTGGGTTACTTTGCTAAAGTTCTTTATTATTTCAAGTAGATTTTTACTTGATTATCTAGGATTCTCTAAGAAAATCATATCATATGCAAAAAGTGATAGTTTAGTTTCTTCTTTGCCTATTCCAATTCCTTCAATTTCTTTTAATTAATCTTATTGCTACAGCTAACATTTCTAATAACAAATTGAATAATAGGGTTGATAATGGACATCCTTGTTTCACTCCTGATCTTATTGGGAATGCATCTAGCTTATTTCCATTACATATAATGCTTGCTGATGGTTTTCGGTTATGCTATTTATAATTTCAAGGAAGACCCCATTTATTCCTATGTTTTCTAGTGTTTTCATTAGGAATGGGTGTTGTATTTTGTGGGTGTTTGTATTCTGCATCCATTGAGATGTTCATATGGTTTCTGCTAGATTTGTTGTTGATATAATCAATTATGCTGATAATTTTCCTAATATTGAACCAGCCTGACATTCCTGGAATAATTCCTGCCTGTTCGTAGTGTATTATTCTCGTGATAAATTGCTACAATCTTTTTGCTAATATTTTATTTAAAATTTTTGCATCAATATTCATAAGGGAAATTGGTCTATTATTTTCTTTTTCTGTTTTGACTCTTCCTGGTTTGGATATTACTACTATATTTGGGTCACAAAAAGAATTTGGTAGGACTCCTTCTTCACTTATTTTCCCCTAAAATCTATAAAGTATAGGAATTAATTATTCTTTAAATGCTTGGTAGAATTCACATGTAAAACCATCTGGCCCTGGAGATTTTTTCCTAGGGAGTTCATTGATGGCTTGCTCAATTTCTGTTTCTAAGATTGGGTTATTTAGGTATTTTATTTCCTCTTCTGTTAACCTTGGCAATTTATACTTTTGTAAAAATTTATCCATTTCCCAAAGGTTGTCAAATTTATGGGCATACAATTGGGCAAAATAATTCCTAATTAATGCTTTAATTTCCTCTTTGTTGGAGGTGAACTCACCCTTTTCATTTTTAATACTTGTAATTTGGTTTCTTCTTTTTTTAAACCAAAATGACCAAAGGTTTATCAATTTTATTGATTTTTTGTAAAACCAGCTCTTAGTTTTATTTATTAATTTAATAGTTTTCTTGATTTCAATTTTATTAATCCCTCCTTTGACTTTCAGTATTTCTACTTTGGTATTTAATTGGAGATTTTCAATTTGCTCTTTTTCTAGATTTTTCAGTAGCATGTCCAATTAATTGATGTCCTTTTTATCTATTTCATTCTTGTAAGCATTTAGAGATATAAAACTTCCTTAACAACTGCTTTTGCTGTTTCCTATAAGTTTCAGTATGTTGTCTCATTATTGTCATTCTCTTGAATGCAGTTATTGTTTCTATGATTTGTTCTTTGGCCCACTCATTCTTTAGAATTAGATAATTTAGTTTCCAATTAACTTTTAGTTCATTTTTCCATGGTCCTTTATTATAAATAATTTTTATTGCATCATGATCTGAAAAGAATGTGTTGACCATTTCTGCCTTTCTTCAGTGGCTTGTGAGGTTTTTATGTCCTAGTATATGGTCAGTTTTTCAGTATGTGCCATGTACTGCTGAGAAAAAATATATATATTCCTTTTTATCCTCATTCAGTTTTCTCCAGAGGTCTGAAATTTTATTCAACTCCTCAACTTCTTTCTTCTTTATTTTGAGGTTAGATTTATCAAGTTCTGAGAGGTAGAGGTTGAGGTCCCCCACTAGTATACTTTTGCTGTCTATTTTTTCCTGTATCTCCATAAAATTCTCCTCAAAGAATGTGCATGCTATACAATTTGGTGCATATATATTAAATAATGACATTGCTTCATTGTCTATGGTGCTTTTTAGTAGGATGCAGTATCCTCCTTTATCTCTTTTAATTAGATCTATCTTTGCTTTTGCTTTGTCTGAGATTAGGATTGCTACTCCTGCTTTTTTTTTTTTTACTTTGGCTGAAGAACAATATATTCTACTTTAGCCTTTTACCTTTATCCTTTGTGTATCCCCCTGTTTCAAATGTGTTTCTTGTAAATAACATATTGTAGGATTATTTTTTAATCCATTCTGATATCTACTTCCATTTTATGGGAGAGTTCATCCCATTCACATTCACAGTTATGAATATTACCTGTGCCTTTTTCTCCATCATATCCCCCCCCCCACCACCATTTATGCTTTTATGTCTCCCTTCTCCCTTCCACTCCTCAAAAGAGTTTTGCTTTTGACCACCATCTTCCTCAGTTTACCCTCCCTTATCTTACCCTTTTCCCCTTGCTACTTCTTCCCTCCCTTCTGACCACCCCTCTCCCTTTTCTTTTCCATTTCCCCTCCTACTGCCTGTAGGGCAAGTTTGATTTCTATACTTCTCAGAATATATTATTCTCTTCTTGAATCAAATCCAATGAGAGTAAAGTTCAAATACTGCTCTTCTCCTTCCCTTCTTTCCCTCCACTCTAATATGTTTTTGTGCCTCTTCATGTGATGTAATTTACCCTTTTCTACTACCTCCTTACCTCTTCTCCCAGAACCATCCCTTTATATCTCTTAATTATGTTTTTATCACACCAGTTATTTTATACTGACACCCACAGTCTATGTATATCCCTTTCAATTGTCATAACTGTACTACTCTCAAGACTGACGTATATATCAGACATATATAAAACAGTATTACCCTATATAAGGGTCTAAATAATTAGCCTTATTAATTAACAAGGGTTTTTCTCCCTGTTTACCATTTTATGTCTCTCTTGAGTTTTGTATTTGAAGATCAAATTTTCCATTGATCTCTGGACTTTTCATTAGGAAAGTCTGGAATTCCCTCATTTAAATAAATGTCCATCTCCTTGACTGAAAAATTATGCTCAGTTTTGATCCTTGGTTGTAGTCCAAGCTCCTTTGCCTTTCAGAATATCATATTCCAATTTCTCCTGTCATATACTGTAGAAGCTGAAATACCCTCATGATCTTTACTGTAGTTCTGCAATATTTGAATTGTTTCTTTCTGGCTGATTGCAGTATTTTCTCCTTGACCTGGTAGTTCTGGAATTTGGCTATAATATTTCTTGGACTTTTCAATTTGGGATCTCTTTCAGGGGGTGATTGGTGGATTCTTTTGATGACTATTATACCCTCTGCTTCTAGGACCATGGGGCCCTTATCCTTGATGATTTCTTGGACAATACTGTCCAGGATCTTTTTTACATCATGGCTTTCTGGTAGACCAATAGTTCTTAGACTGTCTGTCCTGGGTCTATTTTCCAGCTTAGTTATTTTTTTCCCATCAGATATTTCATGTTTTCTTTTATTTTTTTCATTCTTTAAATTTTGTTTGACTGATTCTTGATGTCTCATTGAATCATTAGCTTCTACTTGCCAAATTCTACTTTTTAACATATTGTTTTCTTCCTTTAGCTTCTCTATGTCCTTTTCCATTGGGTTGATTTTACTTTTCAATGAGACGTTTTATCCATTTATATTCTGAGTCTCCTTAACCATTTCACCAATTTTACTTTTTAAAGATTTGTTTTCATCAGTGAATTTTTTTTTCATTTTTCCCATTTTTTTATGTCACCTCTCTTATGTGGTTTTTAAAGTCCTCCTTGAGTTCTTCGAGGAATGCTTTTTGGGCTAGAGACAAGTTCATATTCCCTTTTGAGGTTTCAGATGTGGGTATAGTGTCCATGCTGTCCTCTTCTGAATTGGTATTTTGATCTTCCCTGTGTCCATAGCAGGAATCAGTGGTCATTGGCTTTTTAGTGTGTTTTTTCATGGTGTTTTTTTTTTCTTCCTGGCTTCTAAAGTGGATCTCTGCCTCTGGGGCTCAGGGGGCTCTGTCCCAAGATTCTTGTGTTGGGATCTATGGACCTGCTTAGTGGCTTTGTGGGCTATGGCCTCTGGTTTCATGAGGTGTGGGGGAGGGGTGGTCTGGCTACTTGAAGTCTCCTCTTTCCCAGGACTGCTCTACAGCAGAGTGGTCTCAGCTGTTGATTGTGCTGGTGTCTGCCACTTCCCCTGGCTGTGTGAAGGTCTGCCTAGGGTCCTGGTGTTCATGTTTGCTAGCTCCACCCCCCCTGGGGCTCAGTAACTCTCATTGTTCTGCTGAGGTGGGCCCTGTTGGGGCACCTCTCTTTCTGCACTAGTCTCCTTCTGTCTCCGTAAGAAGGGCCCTGTCCCTGACTTCTCTCGCTAAAAGGCTACTGAAATGCTAAATCTGGCTCCTCTGTTTCTCCTGAGGTAATATTCTCTGGGTGAGGGAGAGATGATTTACCTGGCCATAATGGCTCCCAGAAGTTCAAAAAGGCAAGTTTCAAACCTTTAGGCTCTATGTTGGGGGCATCCAAGGTAGCTGCTCCCATGGCCACTGGCTCTGTGCCAGTGTCTCCTGTAGCTCTGACAGACTCCAGTCCTGGGCTGAGAGGCCTGGGGCTCTATCACTGCCTTAACCTGTACTTCAGCCCTGGGCCTGCTCCTGTTCCCACATTTTGCTTGACCAGCACTCCCCAAGATTGGCACGCTGGCTGGGTTCCTCTGCTGTTTCTGGTTGGTGTGGTCTGGTGCCATTCTGTGTGCCCAGCGCTCCTGCCCCTCTCAGTCTACTAGTGGCTTCTAACTCTCTCCAATCTGCTCAGATTCACTTTTTAGATGTACCTGACAGAATTTGTGAGAGAGCTCCAGTAGTTCCCTCCTTTCGCAGCACTATCTTGGTTCCGCACCCACCCACCCAAATTTTTCTAAAGAATGGTTGAATTATCAGTTCACAAATACATCAACAATACACTAATTTCACATTTTTCCCATATCCCTTCCATTTGTCATTTTTCTTTTCTGTCCTATTATCTAGGGTATGAGATAGTACCTCAGAATTGTTCTAATATGCATTTCTCCAATCAATAGTGATTTAGAGCATTTTTTCATATAGCTATAGATAGCTTTGATTATGTGAAAACTGTTCATTTCTTTTGATCATTTATCAATTTTGCAATGGCTCTTATTTGTATATATTGGACTCAGTTCTCCTCTCATGGTTTTATTGATAGAGATAAAGAGAGAGAGAGAGAGTTAGGACACACATATGAGTATCAAAAGTAGTTCCTCATCAATTTTAATAACAAAGAAAATCATTACTATTGATTGCTATGAGTTAGAGTAGCAAGGAATTAACTTTAAGCGAAACCTCCAAAATGACAGAAGTGAGAAGAAACAAATTCATCTTCTACATGTTTTATAACACAGATGAGAGTTATGTGTGTGTTTATGTATGTGCGTATACATTCACAGATGCATATATATACACATACACACATATATACATATGTGTGTATGTACAAACATACATATGGAAAGAGAGAGAGAGAGAGAGAGAGAGAGAGAGAATGTCTTTGTATCCATTCCAATCAAAATCTTTCCCCTACCTTCTCCTTTTGTAACCTAAATCTACATATGAACATTTTATTGCTATTGCAGGTAAACATGTATTCCACTTCATTATAAATATTTTTGCATATGCACTTATATATTAAAAAAATTATATCTCATTTTGTTGTGGAGTTGGCTCTCAATTCTTGAAGACCATGATGACATAAAATCTCTGGTTGATTTTTACAAACTAGAAAGATTTGACTAAGGCCCTATGACAATTTTATCAAACAAGGATCATACTATATCTATATCTATATATATATTTATATCTACATCTATATCTACATCTATATATATTTTGAGGTCATCATCAAAAGGTTTGCTTCCAAATTGCAAATTTTTATAGCTACAATAACCCACAAAACCAACTATTATGAATTTTTGGCAGAGGAAATTTCCACACTAATTTAATCACATTTTTATATGTATTGAAATGTCATCTCAAACTTATTTTACTGGAAAGATGTTTAAAAGCCAGAAAACCACACTTTAATATTAGCAAATCACTTTTCATATATTATTTCATTTTACCCTTACAACACCCCTTTGAGTTAACTATACATATTATTTTCCCCATTTATGGTGTAACTGACTTTGAATGAAGTTAAGTAACTAGCCCAAGGTTCACATTTCAATAAATGCTTGAAATTTTATTCAAAGCTAGTTATTGCTGACTCCAAGTTCAGCACTCTATGTATTTGACTCATCTAATAATAAACTCTATGGAATGATGACTAAGAAAGGTACAAAACATATGGAAAAATTTTAATATAATGATTCTGTCATGAAAACAAAGTTAAAAACAGAAACAAAGCATATAATATTATTAGGTTACCATGCAAAGAAAACAAAATTCTCACAAATTAGATCAGTTAATGGTGTGGTGCTATTGAAATTAAAGGGTGCATACACCTTTCTTTTAACAACTGATAACATATGGGGGGGGAGGGGAAAAATTTATTTCAATAATTATTGGGGTCACTTGGGATAGATCCATTTTACAAAATGAGAATTGCATATTCAAAAAATGTTAGAAATTAATTTTGGCAGGTAGGTAATTATTACATATCAATCTCAAAGTAGTGTGAAACTACACCCTCATTAATTATCTAAAAACTTTACAAAAAGACAGAAACTATTTACTGATTATGTTTCTTAGAGACAATAACAAATATGTCCCAAATATTGAATAATGAATTATGCCACACTACAATTCAAATATAGCAAATACCTTAAGTTCCTTTAAAGTATCAAAATTAAATTATCCATAGAAGAAATATTTCCAATTTGTTCTATTTCTATACAGTATATAGAGCAAAGGAAAAGCTACACTTCAAATCTATTCATTTTGATAGCACTGATGCAGGCAGGGTAGCTTGCAATACCATTGATTTAACTGAGGAGCTGGATATTGATCATGGAGGTGGATGAAATGAACACATTGGTTATGTTCTGATCCAGTACAGATTTGGCTATGCTTGCTTTTATTCTTTTGAATAGAATTAGCTTTTCTTTATGAGAAATCAATTCTCTTACCCATTTCCTCAGAAGCCAATACTATGTTCTGTCCCTCATACAAATAAATTTGCATATAAGCATTTTAGCAAACATGAAATCATTGAACTATTTAATCAGAAAACCAGAAAAGTCAGAATATCAAAGGCAATTGGTATCTACTCATTCCTGTTAATCAGCATTATTTTATTTCCCAATATAATAAGCCTATGCAAAGAACTTTCTTTCCTCATATTAAAAACTTCAACTGAAGCTATTAAATCTTTTGTTTCATCAACTCAAGGCAAGTTAATTTCCAACCCCACCTCCCATGGAATGAATGTAATTAACACTTTCCAATGAGAAATAAAGAAAGCTCAATAATTCCTACACCACTGGGATATTCATTAACTATCCTTTTACAAAATCTTCAAAGATCACCTTTTTGAGAGTAAAATTTTCATATTTTATGATATCAATTTAGTAAAATGTATATGTCACAGTTCTGCCAAAAGATCAATGGAAAGATAATAAGAAATTACATGGTAAAAGGCTATCTCTTTTGTGGGGGGAAGGGAATGTATTAAGGGAAGAAGGATTCTTGAGAGTGAGCACATTACTTGAGTGGAAAGGGAATAAAAAGAACAAAGAACCCCTAGAAAAAAATATTAGCATGAGGGCTGAGGCTATGTTAAGTATCATGTTCTATTGCTCAGAGGAGAGATATAAATTAGACTAAATACTCATAGTTGGAAAAAACTGAATTTTATCTAAAAGAAATAAACTTACAGTCTAACCATTAAGAGGAATTGAACATATAATCTATAATCCATATGATTGGCAGCATAATTGACAGACTGCAAAATATACTTTTTCTGCTCAAGGGGAGAAAATGGCCCTCCTATGAGTCCAGTATTCCAATTCACATGTAACCTTCTTAAGTCCCTTGCTATTTAGGATACTACCCTGAAAAACGTGAAAATAAATGGGATTAATTCAAATACTGTGGATCCTAATAGGTATTCCTGGTATGCTTAGAGAGATCATTGAGTTTGAATACAAGGACAGCACTTTTTACCATTATGCCCTATCACAGGCTTCCACAAAGCCCATCATCACTCATGGGAAAGATGAACATTTAAGTATTTCTTGAAGCAAAGAATGTGATCAGAGTTTTCTGCTACCTGTAGTCCCCTAGAATGGGTATTATAAACCAATTCCCTTTTAATACCTAGTTGAATCTGACTTGTTTAGGAAGCTTGTAAACTGTGGGTTGTTAACACTACAAAACATATTGAGGTTGTATAAATTTCAAAACACTGGGCTGATCTCATCATTCAGGATATTCTGTGAGCTGAAATATAAAAATATTGAGTTTTTTAGTGATACAATTTAGTATCAATATTTCATATACCAAGTTGTATTAAGTATTTATAATGTGCACTTTACCACAAGTTAGATTTAATAATAATAACTAGCATTTATATAATGCTTTAAGGTTTGCAAAGTATTTTCAAATATTATCTCATTTACCCTGGTAGATGTTAAATGAATAAATTTCATAAAATTTATTCCATTTTATAAATAAAACAATTGAAGTTGAGGAATATTGAGTGAATTGCCAGAAGTACACAGCTATAAAATCTTTGTTGCTGGATTTGAATTCAGGTCTTCTTGACTCCAGGTCCAGTGCTCTATTTACATTGCCTAGTTGAGTATGAGTGTGTATATGTACATGTGTGTGTGTGTTCATTATGGGATGGGGGAAAAACATGAGAAAAGCCCTACTTTTGAGGAGTTTACACTATCATTTGAGAAAAAAACTAATGAGAAATAATACTTGGAATAAGAGACCTTGCTTTCATCCTGGATGAACCACTATTAATTGCGTGATCTTAGGGAAGTAAATTCAGTGCCCCAGAACTCAGTTTTATTATGCAGCCTGTTAAAAGAATTGGATAGCATGGAGTATAAGAGTTATTGAGTCTTGTGCACCTCAAAATGTGTTGATAGCCAAGGATTCTAGGCTACTTTTAGGCATTGGCCTGAAACATACAAAGGATATCATGATCAAATATTTATTCCTCTTGCTCTAGAAAGGAATATTTAGTGATGGTTATCAGCATATTAAGGAAAATTAAGTACTTAATTTTAAATTTAAATACTAAATCTTAAATACAAAATAAGAAAAAAGAAACATAAAAAAATAAAAACTTAAATACAAAATAAGAGAAGAAGGAAAAAAGCATTGCCATGTGCACAGTAGAATACAAGAGGATTCAAAATACATAACAATAAATTTCCATTTCCAGAAAGGTTATATATTACATGCTACATATTGTGTTCAGAGCTGTCCATTTTTTCTTTGCTTCCTTCTGTTTTATTTTGTTCTCTTTTTACTTTGTTTTTACACACCCTCACAAGTATACGCATACATATATACACATATACATACATACACACCTATGTATATACATATAAACATACACAATTACACACATATAAACTTAGACATCTATAAACATACTCATGTTTAGACATATACATTCATATTCATCTATGTAAAACAGTACTATACTTGTTTGTCCTCTGTTTCTCTGGGGGTGGATAACATCTTCCTTCATGAGTCCATGTCTTTCCATATTTTTCTAAGTCCATTTAACTCATCATTTCCTATGCCAGAGCAATAGTCCAACTTTATACTGGCTAGTTATTTTAAATAGTCTAAAACAATATTGATTAATATGGCTGACATATACTCTAGTTTCCCTATTTTTCTATTTGGATGAAATCTATTTTAGCTTTAACTCTTAGATCATGGTAAGTATGCTTGCATTTCTTCGTAATAAATTCTACTCCTAATAGTCATTTTATATTTGTGCATATCTCTTATTTCCTACCCCTCCTGACTCCTCTACTTTACTTCTACCTGCTACCTTGCCCTCCTATTACTTAATCTACCCCCACCCCTTATCCTTTTCCCCCTTTCCTGAAATCTCTCCCTTAGCCTCTTCCCACCCTCCTTCCCCTCAGCCATTTATTTCTTTCTGAATGTAGAAGACTTCTATGCCCTTCTAAATATGTATGTATTGTTCCCTCTTTAACCTATTCCTCATGAGAGTAGGGTTCCAGAAGTACTAGTTCTCCTCCGCATCTCATTTGTATAATTACTCTTTTTACCTTTTCCTAGATGGTTTATTATTTAGTATCACATCATACTCAGCTCTACCCCAAGCTTACTACTAATTACCTTACTAATAATTAATTATTGATAACAATCTTACGTATACAATATATATTTCCTCATGTAAAAAGTAGTCTGTCCTTATTGAGTCCCTTGTAATTAGTCTTTACTATTTACTTTATATTTCTCTTGGATGTTGTATATCAAATTTTCTACTGAGTTCAGGCCTTTTTTAGCAACAAAATCCTGGAAGTCTGGTCATTCATTGGATGAACTTTTTTTTCCATTCAGGAGTACACTTAACTTTGCTGGGTATGATATTTTCAGTTTCAGTCCCACTTCTTTTGCTCTTTGATATGTAGTGCCCTAAGATGTATGGTCTTTTAGTGTCCCCACTGCTAGGTCTTATGTGATTCTAATTGTGGCTCCCCCATATTTGAATTGTTTTTTCTTGTTGCTAGTATTATTTTCTCCTTGAGCTAGGGGTTTCAGAATTTAACTATAATATTCCTATAGGTTTTCTTCATAGGATCTCTTGATTTTTTTTCTATATCTATTTTCCTCACTTGTTCTAACACTTCCAGACAAATTTCTTTAATTATTTCTTATAGTGTATCAAGATTCTTTTTTTTAAATCATAGTTGTCAGGTAGTCTGATTATTCTTATGTTTTCTCTTTTTGATCTGTTCTACCAGATCAGTTAAGATGTTTCATATCCTTTTCTATTTTTTTCATTATTTTATATTTTGTTTTATTATTTCTTGGTCTTTTATAAGTTTGATGGCTTCCCTTTGCACAATTCTAATTTTAAAGATTGAAGATTCATTAAGATTCTGGATCTCTTCTTCCAATTGGTTACCTTTCTTTTCATAATCTCCTTGTTTTTCTTGAATTGTTCTTATTTTTAAAAAAATTCCTCAATCTCTCTCATTTGATTTTTAAAGTCTTTTTTAAAATTTTCTATGAATTCTTTTTGGGGAGGTGACCATTTGGCATTACACTTTGGGCTAGGAGAGGCTTTTTTTCCTTGTATCTGCTTCTGAAGGTGAACCCCAGTCTTCTCTATTCCCATAGTAAGTTTCTAGAGTTAGATTCTTTCTCTTTTGTCTGCTCATTTTTTTTTTAAATTTGTAGCATCTAATTATTGAAATTACCTTCTAGTTCTGGGGCATGGGGCATGGTGCCTCTGGCTTCAGATCCTTCTTCAGTTCTCCCCTCTGGCCAGGAAACCAAACCAAGAACTCTGAACTCCTGTGGCATCCCTGCCCCACTCCTTCTGCACTCACTGTGCATATGCTCATTCCTTCTCACACCAGGACATGTCCTGGCAGCACAGCTGAGCCTCTCATGCCTTATCGGCAGAGGTTCCCTCAATCTTCCCCTACTCAGATGTCTCATTCTCCACACTATCTGAGAGGTGAAAATTCCTGTGGCTGGGTCTGAGGCTATCTCTCAACCCAGCTAGCCCCAGGGCTCATTGTTTACTGATTCAGTGAAACTAACCTGGAGGTGTTTATACTTCACAGGGACCAAACATCCCTTGGCATCAGGATTTTTCCTCAGATCTCCAACTGTCCCAAGAGAACGGCTGTCCTGACCCAACTTTTGTTTACTTTTACTGTTCTATATTTACCCTGAGGTGCTATTTCATCTTGTTCATGGGAGATACCTGGAGAGCTTGGAATTTTCTGACCTGCTCACCATCTTCACAGAATCCTGTCAAGGAAATTCTTAATGCAGTAACAAATATATCAATTAAATATTCAGGGAATAACATAAGTTAAACTAGAATAAGCATATAAACTATCATTGATTCAGCAATTAATATATAGCTTTACACATAATGATTTTCATATGATAGAAATTACTTTAACTAAAGTAGTAAGCATATAACTATTAAAATATTGATTAAGTATGCAACCCTTACATTCTTGAATTACATAATTATAATATTTATATTAAAATATTCTTTATTATTTAACTTATTAATTAAGCATAAATATTTAAAACTCTCTTGGATACAATGGGGCTTGCCTGAGTGTAAATCCATGTGGATTTTCCAATTCCTAGCACAGGTGGAGCAAGAAAAGGAAATAAGTGAATAGAATAAACAGACTTTCGTCTTCTCCTCTGCTCACCATAGTGAATTTCTTTATCAATCATTTGGTCATTCATAGCAGCCTAAGCTGACCTTGACTTATGTTTACAGTAAAGGGATAGAATTTCCTAGATTTTATATTTCAATAGAGGAGGACCTTTAGATTCCATATTTTGATAGAATTCAGACTATAACTCAGTCATGATACATAAGAAAAGAAGGAAGCAGTGCCTAGAAGAAACTATTCTGATCACAGCCAGCAAACAAGAGGGCAAGAAAAAGAGATAGAAAGGAAAGCCAAGAAACAAATTCTAGAATTCCTAGCTCCTTACTCAGGTCAAACTATGTCATATATTTCCAGTCACAAACCCTTAAGAGGGGGTCAAAAGTTGAACCTCAGCTCCAGTGCCATGGGTGACAGTCCCTACCTACATTAGAAGCTCTATCGTAAGACATAATTTATACTTCTGTTCAAAAACAGAAAATTATTAATCTAGCTCCTGACTCATTGAGGACCATATTTCTTTTTCAAAAGGCCCTGTCCAATATTCATGATAGGAAGTTATCCTTTGATCTCCAACCTATTTAGGGGCCAACTACACTTCCTGGCTCTAGGTGGGGACAGGCAAGATCTTCTATAGCACCCTCCTTCACATATCTAGATGATTGCTGCCAACTATGTAGCAAAACCACAGAAGACAGAGATTCGGAGCAGGTAATCTCAAAATTGTCTTCTAGATCTAAAGACAAAATACTGACTATAGAAAAACAAACAAACAAACAAAAATAACCTCTATGATCTGGGAAGTTCTAAGAACTTATCTGTAACTTCATTTCTCTTGCCGCTGCTACAGCCAGTATCTGAATTTTCCCTACTGCCACAGTATATTCATTCTACAATTAATTGCTTTCTATGTCAAGTGAAAGCTCAAGATCAGAGAGTGCTTTTATTAGTTTCTGTCAAAGAAGGATGTGCAAAAATGCTATCAGAACAAATAAACCTTAATACAAAATCATCACATATTCAATTGTCATGACTTCCCTGGATTCTTTACTCCTAGTTTATGCTCGACCTCTTTTCTTGCTGATTTCTTCATATAAGTTATAATTCCTTCTATTCTTCTAAGTCCTGACTTTTATCATTATCATACTACTGTGCTAATTATATGGCCCCTGTTATAACTTCCAAGGCTCTTGAACTCATTTGTTCTTATTTATAGTTATTTATTAATAACTTGAAACTAGCTGTAGTCTATATATTTCGAGACTTCTTGCTTGTCCCTGTGTAATGTTAAAACAATTTGAAGATTTTCCCATCCATGTCTGAGTCACATGAGTATGAGTCACATGGAGCCTGTGGTGGGAGGAGCTTGCTGAATGGGTGGAGCAGGAAGGGTAGAGCAGAGCTGAGCGGAAGCAAGACAGAGCAGTCAGAGCTGGCAGGCAGACACACACACACCCACACACACCCCCAAGTGTGAGGGGGAGTGGTTTTGCCATCGTTTGTGGGAAGGCCCTAATAGAGGGAAGGCTTGGGGATAGCAGTGCCCCTTGCATTGATAATGTGTATAGGCTTCCTTGTTGCTACAATGGATTTGGCTTTCTGGTGCTGGGATTTGGCTTTTTGGTGTTTGAATAAATGTTTTGGTTCTGCCTTCAATGAAGAGAGTCTGTTATAATTTACAATTCAGAACTACACTGGCATATTCATAGCAGCCATAGCTGCTGTGAGTAACGCATTGGTGCTACACTCCAGCATCTGAAAAAATTATCCATTTTCTCTATAGTCCTTAACATCTTTACTCTTAGCCAGGTCACCTGAATTGTTGCTATCTGTAGCTGGGCAGGATGGGTTTCTAGAGGGCATGTGACTTGAACTATTCCTTGAAAGACGGGTAGGATTTGAATAGGCAGAGAAGGGGTTGGGAATTCCAGGACAAGAGCATAGCATAATCAAAAGAAAACAGTTAAAATGAAAATGATGCTTTCCAGAGTTCAATGAAATAAAACTAGCTAGCATTTTATACTCAACAACAGATGGAGATATTGACGGATAGTCAGGCTTACACTACATTAGGAAGAGCATTTAATCACAATTTGAGGAGTTGGGGCTGTTTCTCCTAGGTGTTAAGGAGAGGCTGACACATTGTTGTTGTTTTTAATAAACAAAGGATTATCATAATATGTATAAAATGGCAGAATGGTGAAAGTGGATCCAAGGCTGCAATATGGTACAGGAAATATAACCTTTTTTTTCAAACAAACAAGACAGGTAAAAGAAGAGACAAAAGAACATTTATATTAAGAATTTCTGCTCCACCACACTGGTCTCTCACAATTTTAACTGGCTCCATCCCCAATTCCAAACTCACAATCATTATTTATTCTGTTCCATTTTAATCAGGTCCAGGGTTGTGCTGGAGCAAACTCAAGGAGACTCATGAGAGATGATTGTTATATTTTTGGTGTGAGCATTTATACCTAGAAAATGAAAAATGCTAAAAATCAGTACTGGTTTTATATTTTTGTTGATTATCTAGACTTAATAAAGTGGTGACAAAATGTTACTAATGTAGATTAAACTTTAAAATATGTCAGGTATATATTTTCTTTCCCTAGGGAACAGGTTGTTAAACATTTACTAATAAACCTCTGAATATATCCTTCCAGGGTCAGAAAATTTAAGTCATGAGACTCATCCTGCTCTAGCTAAACTATATTATGTCATTCCCTGCTCATGAAACCTCCACTGTCTCCCCAACCATCAAAGAATGAAATTCAAATACCTTATAATGTAACTAGCTCTAATTAGCCACCCTTATATTTTCCTACGGCTGAATATAAACTACAAGTTTTATTTCACTATTTTTAATCAGTTTTTTGTTATAGTGGGAACACCACTGGATTTGGACCTACAGGAACTAGTTACATAGCATTAAGTAGTAGTAGTAGTGTAGTAATGCTTCTTGTAGAAATTAATAATAATAATACCGAATAGTTAGCATTTTATAATGCATTAATGTAATTTACAACTGTCTCATTCTATCTTCACAACCACCTTGGGAAGTAGGTGCTATTACTACCTCCATTTTATAGATAAGGCAGACAAAAGGTCAAATGACTTGCCCAGGATATCACAGCTAATAAGTTCCCCATATTGGATATAGTCTTCCTGACTCTTGGTGTAGCACAAGGGTGCGACCTCCACATGTGACCCTCTAGGTCCTCAAGTACAGCCCTTTGACCAAATCCAAACTTCCCAAAATAAATCCCCTTAATAAGCAGATTTGTTCTGTAAAACTTGGGTTCAGTCAAAAGGCTCTACCCAGGTGCTAGCCTCTAGTATTTTATTTACTGCACCACCTATCTGCCAATACTATCCATATAATCTTGGGCAAATCATTTTCTCTGTCTGGGCCTTAGTTTCTCCACCTGTAAAATGAGGGGTTGAGACACTGATAATTTATACTTACCTGAATAAATCAAAGAACCAAAGGAAGGAAATACAATAGAGAGCATTTGGTTGAAAATCAAGGGAAATAATATTGCCATTAACAAATAAAAGGAACTTGCATGGTAGGCCCCAGATTACTAGACTGCCACAGAGGCATGATCTAATAAGTATGGGCTCTCTTTCTCTCTCTTTCTCTCTCTCTCTCTCTCTCTCTCTCTCTCTCTCTCTCTCTCTCTCTCTCTCTCTCTCTTCTTCCCTCCTTTTCCCTCCTCCCTCCCCCCAAAAAGTATAGTAGTAAATAATCTTAGGGTTTACTTTATTGACAGTTTATTCCTTCAGGGGTGAAAGAACAAGTGACTCAAACTTCTAATATGGATTTGATTCTCAACAATGAATAAAGCTTTTTTTTGTTTGAAAATAGTGAGAATATTAGGTAGAACATATATACTCCCCACCTTACAATTTAATAGAGGAAAGAAAATCTAGACATAGTCTGATGTACACATTTGACTTGTGATAAACATTTTAGAGTCCTGGAAAAAGATAGGCTCCATGATCTAAATTATATGAAGCAAATGAGTCCAAGAAGGATGGAAAGCTCTCAGTGATTAAATTAAAACTATAGAAAAAGAAAGAGTTTTGATGAGGAAAACAAAAAGTGGTCAAAAGAAGCAAAGGGGAATCACAAGGAACAAATAAAATAACAAATCTTCTAAAAGACATATATAAAAGGTGTAAGCAAGG
The DNA here is from genome assembly GCF_011100635.1 of Trichosurus vulpecula. NCBI lineage: Eukaryota > Metazoa > Chordata > Mammalia > Diprotodontia > Phalangeridae > Trichosurus > Trichosurus vulpecula. The sequence continues at coordinate 93,514,012 of NC_050576.1, read as the reverse complement.
AGGAAGTAATACAGAATAAATACAGAGAAAGGAAAATTTACAATAATAATTTTAAAAAGAGTTTTGTTGTGCTGCCACTGCTGCTACTGCTGCTGCTGCTGCTGCTGCTGCTGCTGCTGCTTTGCTAGGCTTGAGAAAAAAAAGGAGGTGATGGCAAAGCCTTGAGAAAATTTCTGATGTGTATAAGGTGGAATGACAGAGAAATAATAGACTAGACAATAATGAACCCAGTTAAATTTGAGACTAAGTGGACAGTATCAAATAATACCCATTAATGGGTCAATATCAACTTAAAGGAGGTCTCTAGTGGAGAGTCCCTATGACCTGTGTTAGATCCTATGCTCTTTAACATTTTTAATGACTTAGTCTTAGATGAAGTCACTCTTATCAAATTTAGTTTTCTTATCAGGAGGGGGGAAAAATTATAAAGAAAACTTTTTTAAAAATTATTATTATATCCAAGAATTAGAGAACCACTAAGATATAAAGGACCTCATAAATAATCTAATTCAAATAATATCTGAACATGAATCATGTGAATCACAACCGATGTGAGAAGTAAGGAAGTGGTCATCTAACCTTTAAGAATCTTCAATAGGTAGTATTCATTACCCTCTGCCTATTCTGCTTGTGAATATTGCTCACTGTAATTATTCAATTTATCTTCACATCCGGTTGGAATTTGCTTGTAACAATTTCCATCCATTGCTCCTAGTTTTGTCCATTAGAGCCAAAGAGAATGAAGAATTTCTCTTCCATAACAACACCTCGAATACTTGAAGACAACTATAATGCCCCACCATACTCCTTGATACATTTTTGGTTTGTCTGTTTGTTTGTATCAAAGTATCAGCCTTTCAATCCAAAAGCATTTATTAAGCACATGAATGTCTCTTTTACTCTAGGCACAGGTCTTACAAAAAGCTTAATTATTCCCTGATCTCAAGCACCTTACATTGCAAAGGAGGAGACAACATTTACATATATAAATATGTATACTACAAAAATAAAATACACACAAAGTAGTTTAAAGAAGGAAGCCACTACAAGTTGGGAGAGTTAGAAAAATTCTTTAGGGAAGGTATGGCTTGAGCTGGGTCTTATTTAAGGACAGGATTCTATGAGGCAAAGATGAGGAGGTGATGCATTCAAGAAATGAGAGATGAAAAGAGTTGAGATATGCAGAAGAGAAATGGAGTGCTAGATATGAGATGACCACTTCACCTGGGCCATAGAGTGTGGGAAGGGGTGTAATGTATAATGATCCTAGAATGGTAAGTTGGGGCCAACTTTTGAAGGGCTTTAAAAGTGGAATGGGGGGATTGCTTGCTTATTCATGAAAATTTATTTATTTATTTGTTTGTTTGTTTATTTATTTATGAAAATAATAAGTCTCAAGAGTTTACTTAATAGGGCAGTGACATGATCATATCTGGGATTAAGGGAAATGATTCTTTTTTTGGTATGGATTGAAATGCGCAGAGTTGTAGCAGGGAAGTCATTGGAAACAAATCTCATAAGCCAAGTTTTTATGGCCTTCTAAGATTGTGGTAGATGCTTTCCACTCACCCAATGTTATTTCAGAAATGTGCGGGCCAGAACATAACATAGTACTCCACGTGTGGTTTGATCATGGAAGAGAAAAAGCAGGACTATTTTCTCTTGGACAGCTAATGACTCTATGAGACATCATGAACCAATCAAACAAATTCAAAAGAATGGAAAAAATTGAAAAATATGGGAAAGATGGAAAAAAACAGCTAACCTGGATAATAGATCCAAGAGAGACAATATCAGAATCATTGGACTACCTAAAAACCATAATCAAAAGGAGGACCTGCATAGAATCTTTCAAGGAATTATGAAGAAATTCTCCCCTGAACTCCTAGAACCAGAGGGCAAAAGAAGCATTGAAAGAATCCACTAATCACCTTAGGAAAGAGATCCCCCCCCAAAAAAAAGTAACATTATAGCCAAATTTCAGAACTGTCAGGTCAAGGAAAAATATTACAAGCATCCAGAAAGAAATAATTCAAATGTCGAGGAGTCACAATCAGGATCACACAGGAGTTGGCATCTGCAATATTAAAGGATCAGAGGTCATGGAACATGATATTCCTGAAGGCATAGGACCTAGGACTACAACCAAGAATCAGTTACCCAGTAAAATTAAGCATAAAAGGGAAAAGATGGTCATTCAATGAAATTAAAGGGTTTCAAATCTTCACAAAGAGAAGACCAAAATTAAACCAAAATATCTCCACTATCCTGATCCAAGAGAAGCATAAACAGGTAAAAAGGGAAAAGAAAACAAAAGAGATTCAATAGAACTAAACTGTTTACATACTTAAATGAGAAGATAATACAACTTTTTTTGCCCTTTTTGCATTTCATTTTTTATTTAGTATTTTATTTTCTCCAGTTACATGTAAAAACAACTTTTAACATTGGTTTTTAAAACTTTGAGTTCCAAGTTCTCTCCCTTCCTCGCGCCTCAACCTCACAATCACTGAGAAGGCAAGAAATTCAATAGAGCTTATACTTGTAGAGTCATGCAAAACATATACATAATAGTCATGTTGTAAAATAAAATACAGACAAAAATAAAGTAAAAAAAAGTATTCAACCCGTACTCATACACCATCAGTTTTTTGTATGAGCATGGAGAACATTTTTCATCTTAAGTCCTTCAGAGTTGTATTGGATTGTTGTATTGCTGAGAATAGCTAAATCTGACAACAAGCTGTATCTTTTTCTTTTTTGTTTTTTTTTTGTCCTTACTATCTTCAACTTGGTTTTGGGGGAAGCATAAGAGACTTAATAAGATTAAAATGTTCATATTCCTAAATGGGAAGATGATATTTGTAACTCATAAGACCTTTCTCATTATTAGGATAGTTAGAAGGAGTATATACAGATAGAGGGCACAGGTATGAGTTTAATATCAAGGTAGGATGTCTAAACAATAAAATTAAAATTAAGGGGTGAGAGAGAATATAGTGAGAGAGAGAGAAAGGGAGAGGTAGAATGTTGTAAATTATCTCACATAAAAGAGGCAAGAAAGAGCTTTTACAGTAGAGGGGAAGAGAAGGGAGGTAAAAGGGAGTGAGTAAACCTTACTCTCATCAGATATGACTCAAACATGGAATAACATACACAGTCAACTGGGCATAGAAAACTATCTTACCTTAGAGGAACGCAGTAAGGGAAGTGGGGCCACACTAGAAGGGTGGGCAGATGGGTGAGGGGGTAGTCAGAAGCAAAACACTTTTGAAGAGAGACAGGGTGAAAGGAGAGAGACAATAGAATAAGTGGGGGGGTAGGTTGGAGAGAAATACAGTTAGCAATAGTAACTGAAAAAATATTTGAAGCAAGTTTCTCTGACCAAGGTCTCATTTCTCAACTCAAATTGAGTCAAATTTATAAAAAATTAATTGAGCCATTCCGCAATCTTTCTCATTTCTTTATTTTTTTTATCTCATTCCCTCAAATTCAACTTACATCCATAACCTCTGTCTATATACTCCTTCTATCTGTACTGTTAGTGATACAGTTTTTAAGAGTTATAAATATCAAAGTAGAGCCAAGATGGCAGAATAAAGGCAGAAACTCACCTGAGCTGTCCCCCAATCCCTTCCAAATACTTCTAAAATGACTCTAAACAAATCCTAGAGCAGCAGAACACTCAAAAAAATGAGATAAATTTCCAGCAAAACACAACTTAGAAGGTTGGCAGGAAAGCTCTCTCACCTGAGAATGGAGTGCAGTCCAGTACAGGCCACCCCAGCACAGCCCCATCCACAGCAAACCAGGAGCAGGTTTCGGGAGTGACTGAAGGAGCAGTGGTGGTGGCAGGTATGGTGGTTGCCCTGGCAGCAGTCGCAGCAGGAATGGCAGTGGCTACTTCCAGAGCTCCCAGCACACAGACAGTGGGGACTGAAAAACTCGTGAGAGGGACATTACAGGGGTTTTCTTGCTATCATTGAGGCTGGATTCTGTTGCTTTGATAGACTTTACAATCATTAGCACAGAGTTGATAATTTGATGGCACAAGACAGCATTGTACTGGAGGATAACATAAGAAGCATCATTCTGTAGTTAACTAAGACCCAGCCTTGGAATTAGGAAGTTCTTGGATTTAATTCCTGCTTTTGACACATCTTTACTATGTGACACTGAGAAAGTCTCAATGTCTTAACATTCCAGGAAACTGTGTAAGACTAATTTTCAATGTAGAAATCAACCAACCTTGGTAAGAGGAATTTACTCACTGAGATTTCCCTACTTCTATGGAAATCATGAGTCTATTCCAAAAACTAATTTGGGAAAAACAGATATACAGGACTGCTTAACCAAGTATATGCAAAGAAAAAATAATCATATTAATTTCTTCCTTAGAACATTTTTAATCAAATCATGGATTTTTTTGGTCATGATATTTTATATAGATAGATCATAGGATCATAGACTTAGATCTAGAAGAGACTTGAGAGGCCATCTAGTTCAATTTCATTCTATCCATTAACAAACTGAGGCACACTGAGGTTAAGTGACTTGCCCAGATAAAAAATGTGGTAGGCATTAGAGGCAGAATCTAAATCCATGGCTTAAATGAGATAATATTTTAAAAGCAGTCACATAGTAGGTCCTATATAAATGCTTATTACTCTCATTCCTCCTTCCCTCCCACCCAATGTCCTCTGACTCAAGAAACAATCTTTTCACTAAACCAATCCCCTCTTTGTTTAGTAGATAAAACTAAGGCCAAGACCGTTTGTGATTTGCCCAAAGTCATAGAGGTAGTAACAGTTGGAATCTGAACCAAAGGCCTCTAGCTAGAGAAGCAGCAATCCCTTTCTACTGTAAACCAATGAGAATTCAGGCTACAGCTTTACTGGGGAACATCTATTCTATAACCTATGAAAGCTCTTTAGTGCTCAACAAAACTGAATGTGTCTATTTCTAGCACAAAAGCCTGTTTTGGAAACTTTTAGATCATTGACTAGATTTTCTAGCTCTTACTTAGGTGTTGGCATCACGTTGGACCTGGTACAGAGAGATCTTATACTTTGAATCTCTTGTTAAATACAATACAGCCCTCATTTACTATACTTTTTAGCACAGTAAAAGTCCTGTTTAATCAAAACATGGAAGGACAAATGGGTTCAAGAACAAAGAGTGAAGTCTTGGTGAATAGTTAATTATACATTCATTTTCTCCATTAACCAAGTGAATAGAGCAATGATCTCAACACTGGGGACTGCTGAAAATAAATATGCTGCTTCATTTTTGCCTCCCAGAAATTCTGGGAATCAGTGATTGAACCAAAGAGCAAGATGTGCCCTTCTCATAACTACTCTGAAGCGTTAATGTTCTTCTGCTACAGCTCTGTTGGCAGCCCTCCCAGACAGCAATTGAGCTGCATCATGGAAATTTGAAAGGAAAGTTTATGGTTTCCTTAATGCACTTTATGAAACATTATTTTGAAATCAGCATCTTGGTAAACTTTAGAGCCATTGTAAAAAAAAAATAAAAGCCTTCAGCATGATGCTGGGATGTATTAAAAGAAGGACTGCAGGCAAGGAATAGGAAGTGACCCTTCCATCGGGATCTGTATTAATCAGACTCTTGTTTAAATATTGTGTACAGCCTAAGCACTTTACAAAGGATGCAGAGAAACTGGAAAGAGTCCAGGAAAGAGTGACAAAAATAACTAAAGGGATAGAAAATAGGTGCTATAAGGAAAAGTTAAAGGAATTCGAATTGTTTATTCTAGAGGGGAGAAAGCTAAGTAGGCACCTAATTACTGTTTTCCAGGATTTGAAATTTTTTTCTTTATAAGTATGTTCACTGTTCTTTATGTCCACAGAACTCCTAATGATGAGACACCAGCTTAAACTAAAGGAAAAAAATTTGGGTTATATAAAGAACATAAATTTTGGTATAATACTCAAAATATATGCTTTCACATTATAATGTCATATAAAATATAGCATATCTTTCTGCTCTTTTTGTGACTCTTGCTATCATCTTAGAAGGGAAGGGCCTTATGGTCCCCCTCTGAGGCGATGTGGCCCCTAAGGCTTTGGTCCTTTTCAATTATATTTTTATCTTCTAGGTGAAGGAAATGGTGTCTGTGACCTTGGGAGTTTAGAAGTTCGAGAGAGTGAACCACAGAAATTTGAGAGCTGGAATCCAGGACAGATTTTGCAAACAGAGCAGAAATGATGCCTAAAAGATCCAAGAGTTATCACTTTGACACTCTAGCACTACTTAAGTACTCACCAAGCATTGTGGCCACAAACTTGCGGAGACCAATGCTATGAAGGGAAGAAGATTAAATCATGAACCTAATTCTCTCTCAGAGACTGAAGTGATGAAGGGAAAATTATGCTCTTGACACACTGGGAAAAATGTTTACACTTTGTTCTTTCTGTACTTCTAAAGAATCTCACTATTTTGCTTTTCAGCTGCCTTCTCCCTCTAAGCCCTGAAATTCGGTATCCTCCATTTTTATTAAAGGCTTATACCAGCCATGCTTCATTCTGAACTTTTCCATCATAGCCCTTCTCAAAGTACATTTCCCTCTTTTTCTGCCATACCTTCAGCACATTTTATGTGTTGACTTCTCCTATTAGAATGTAACCTCCTTGAGGTCAGGGACTATTCTTCTTTTTGTTTGTATTTTTATCCCTAGGGCTTACCACAGTACCTGACACATAGTGCTTAAGAAGTGACTATTGATTTTACTTGACCTATAATGAGGAAAGCAAAAAGCAGTATGGCATAGCGGTATAACATATAGAAAAGTGTCACTGGCAATAGGAATATGTGTATTCAAAACCCGCCTCTAACATATGTAGATAGATAGATAGATAGATAGATAGATAGATAGATAGATAGATAGATAGACAGACACACACACATAAAATATGCATCTATTATGTGTTTGTCAATTAGCAAATCACTAAAGCCCCACAGTCCAAGCAAGTCTCTAAGACCATAAAAGGCAGTGGTTTTCAATTGGGGCATGGGTAGCCCAGGGAGAGCCCAAAATAATCCTTTGTGGTATATGAAGAACATATTAGAGCTTAGAATATAGGGTCGTCAATTGAGAGTTTCAATAAAACTTTGAAGTCATCAAATCCAACTCTCATTTTACAGATAAAAAGAAAATAAACAATCAAGATCCTGAGTCCAAGAAAGGAAAAAATGCCTCCCTCAAGGTCACAAAAGTAGTAGGTGGCAAAGCAGTTAGGACTTGAACCCAAGTCCTATTACTCAATATCCAGCCCTCTTTCCATTAGACATTCCTATCCTCTTTTCTCCTCCCCCTATTGGCACTTAATATTGGTTGTGTGGAACCATAGGTTCCCCTTTTTCTTCCCAGGCAGTCAGGCAGTATTTCCCCCAAGTTTTCTCTAATTCCCCCATCCCCTTATCCTTTGTCTATTGCTCTGACAACATCAGCAGTGCATATTTCATAGGTGCCTGGGTCAGGATTTCTACAAGTCTCAGGATTCAGGTACTGGAGGCTGCCCACAGGATACAACAGGAAAATACAGACCCTGTTTTCCTAGGAGTAGAGACCCTACTACAGTGGTTTCACTATGGTTTTCACTGTAGGTTGTGCTCTTCCAAAACCCAGGACAAACCATGGACACATTGGTGCTTAGGATTGAGGGCTGTGCTAGAGGGGCAGGATAAAATGAAAATGGGCAGACACAAACCTAGAAGGATAGACGAAATATGTCCTCCACAACCTAGAACAGGCTAGGGGAACACTGAATGAAATTCTGGAGTGGGGAAGGATCTTCATGAGCATAGGTAAGACTGACCTGGCTGTGGAGAAATGCTTGCTGGGGGTACAGTTCTTTACTGTTTTCCTAGTCTTCTCTCGCATGTCAACAGGAGAGTAGAGACATATTATGTACTTGGAAGAAGCCTCATAAAATAGGTTCTGATCTGAGCAGGCAAAGGAATAGCTTCATTAAGTAGCAAGAGTTGGCAGCAACACCTAGCGAGAGACTAAGTTTGGTGGTTGCTGCTTCTGCTGCTGTTGCTGGTGGGTTTGGGGATAAAGTAGACAAGCAGAAAACATTCAACTGTGCTCCCAAATTTCTACTGAAACCCATCACACAAGTTAGAAGAAAATGCAGAAGTGTAGCTACCATCAGAAAAACAGGTCCTAATCAGGTATCTTGTTTTCTGTCCTGATTATGTCCATTTCATCCCACATGTAATAGTCACTCTCTGGATATGGGACATGACTTCCAGAGACCACATTACATACTCTCACCCCACTGTCTCATTCCCACGTAAATATACACATCAGGAAAGATAAAATTTTACTAACAAAATTTCAAGAAAAATGTTACCCAATTGATAGCTGATAGATGGTTTTGAAAAACGAGTAATATAATTTAGTAAACATGGCCATTGTTTTACTTCTTCGTTTTCATCAACGTATTTTTGAATGATATCTTTTTTCATTTATGTCCTTCATTAAAATTAATTAATGAAATACACTAAACTTTGAACTGGACATTTGGATTTTTTTGTCACAAAGTCTTAAACTATTTTTCAATAAATTTTATATACATATATATTCACATTGCTCTTATTTTAACACATAATTTTAATGAGAAAAAATGGTTTGTACCATTAAACAAAATAATTATTATTTTCAAATTATCATTTATTTCATCTTTAGGTCATACTTTTAAATTCATATTTGTATTATTTGTACTGTGCATAATACAGTATTGGTCTAATCAACAAACACTTGTTAAGTGCTTACTACATGTTAGGCATTGGGTAATTGATGAGATACATAAAGTCAAAAAGCGGTTCCTATTATTCTCAAGAAGTTCAAAGTCTAATAAGGCAGATGGCATTCAAATAATCCAGAAAGATTCTGATTCTTTCAGAGAGTGATATTTTAGCTGAAACTTGAGTGAGGCAAGATTGAGGAGCTAGGGAAGGAGAAAACTTCAGCCATGAGGGACAGACAGTTGAAAATGCATTAAGGGAATTTTAGGGAGATGGAGTATTTTTGCAACTGAAAGCAAGGAGGCAGGTTCACTGGAGTATGTGGTTGAGGAAAGATGTGAAGAGAGGAATAAGGTATAAGAAAACTGGAAACATAGGGAGGAGTCAAGTTATAAACTCTTTAAACAATAGATAGAGAATTTTTCATTTAATTCTGGAGTCAACAATGAGGCAATGTAGTTTACTGAATGGGGAGGGGGTGATGGTGTCAGGTATGTGCTTTAGGAAGAAGAATTTGATTAGTGAGTAAAAGATGAACTGAAGATGTGCAGGGGGTGGGTGAGGGGGAGGCTTGAATCAAGACCAACCAGACAGCTATGGTAATAATCCATATGTGAGATTATGAGGTTTGCACCAGGGTGGTAGCAGTGTCAGGGGAGAAAAGGGGGTGTATATGAAAGAGATCTAATAGAATCAAATGTATTTAGCAACAGATAAGATACAGAACAGGGCAGATAAACTGAGGAGTGGAGGATGATACCAGGGTAGGAAATCTCTGTGACTGGGAAGATGGTAGCATCCTCAACAGTAACAGGAAAGTTGGGAAAAGGGAAATAATTGGGAAGAAATAAAATTAATTGCTTGAAATCATGGGTGCTGATGAGATCAACAAGTGAAACAATATGAACAGAGAAAAGGATCCAGGGCAGAATGTTTGGTGAGCAGTCATGATTAATGGGTATGACTGGAAGAAAATACAGCAAAGGAGACTGAGAAGGAGGAGATCAAAAAGTAAGAGGAGAACTATTAGTATTAAGTGGTACAGATATATACTTTAAAAATAAACACATATTATGGGATCCTTTTCTACTAATTGGTGTATATAATTTTTTAAAGTTTGGAAACTGCTTTAAGTTACAAAGTTGTTGTGGATTTGTATTTCTGCATCTTTTGTGTGTTATTTTATAACACACATTACAGTGAGAGGCAATAGGGGTTTAGTTCCCTGTCCCACTTAAATCACACCAAATAAATAAGAGAAGTCCCTAAAGTAACCAAATATTCAGCAAATGCAACAAAGAAAGAAAGAGAAAAATTGTCATAGAAAAATACTGAAGAGAAAAGCTCTCCAGTTGGTTGCTCCTGGAACTCCCACCGCTTTCAAAACTCCCTATCACTTACAGCCTATAGCTAAGATATAGCTGGACAGCCCCACATCACTTTTGTGCTAGTACATCCAGGTATTACATCTGTAGTCAAGCCGTTAATTGTATCCCAAGACACAGTCCCTTGATCTCAGGATGTTAATTTAACTAGTCCCATGACAGAAAAGGAAATAGAGAAGATGATAATCAGTAGTAGAGTGTGGCGCACTGAGAAGACTGGGAAGTAGAGGAAGGGGACCATAAGATTATGACTGGTTACCAATATTTATCATATAGAAAGGAATAGGCAGTACAAAGGAAAATTCAAGTCTTTGCAGAGTTTCCCTTTAGCATTGACCCCAGGGTAATTTTCCCCAGTTTCTTTCCAAAGCTTTCTCCAGGTGCAGCCTACGGACTGAAGTCAAACCATCTCAAAAAAGAAGACTGGTCATTTTGACTATTATAAATGCCCAAATTAACTACAAAGGAAAACATTATCTGCATCCAAAGAACTGATAAGTAGAAGTATAGAATGATTTCCCACATACACATATGTACGTTTATGTGTGTGTGTGTGTGTGTGTGTGTGCGTGTGTGTGTGTGTGTGTGTGTGTATAGATTTGTAGCTAACGGTAGCCATCACCAGGCTGAGGGGGTAGAGAAGAAAAAGAGGGGAAAAAAAGAAATTCACATGAAAACATCATTACAGATTTAAGATGAATAGCATGTTGCACTTCACAGATTTGCAGTTTCATATACAATCATTTTTTATTATACTATGTTATGGAAATGCTTGTTTTATTCCATAAATTTAAAAATATTTTTTAAAAGGAAGTCTGCTTGCTATAGAAGTGGATCTACTTCAGTGTTTTGTCAGAGTCTCAATGAAGCAGTGGCACAGCTGTTCTTCAATATTATTCTTTGAGGGCTGTAGTTGTAGCCTCAAACATTGATGGTTTGAAAAGATGAAGAACAGGAAATAAGGGGAAAGAGAAGAACATGGCTTCACTACACCTACAGAACAAATTATATTGATGGTAAATAGCCTGTTTACAGTGGAAATGCCATAGGAAAAATGAATACCCATAAAGATAAATTAAGGCTGTATGAAAAGGAGATATGAGTAATCAAAGATTCATCCCGATGACCAAATACATTACTACAACAACAACAAAATCAAAAGCCTCCAAAGGCAGGTGAAGGAACAACAAATTCTTTCAGATTCTCTGAATCTAGAATGTATCAAATTCTGAGAATGTTGAGGCTGGGACATAAGAACACTGAAAGAATTAAATAAATATATTAAAGTAATAAAGAAAAACTTTGATGATCCCAATAAGATCCCAATTCTAAAAAAGTAGGAATTATGAACAAAAGAAATATAAATGACTTTAAAACAGTAGAAAACCAATAAAAGTAAATTTGAGATTAGGCAAGATAAGGGAATAGAAAAAAATCAAGGAGAAGAGACTAGGAATAATTTAGTGATGTATAATTAAAATTTCAAAGAAATGTCTAAGTCCTAGAGTCTTAAAAGAGGAAAGTATGTGTGCACTACATGCATAAACATTTATAAATACACTTAATGTTATGTGACATATTAGCTATATCTTCATGCATTATATGTTTACTAACTAAAACATTAACTTTAAAATTCTAAGTCTAAATGCTAATAGGTTAAATTATCTTACAAAAGGAGGATTTTTTGTTTTAAACTTAACAACCTGCTGCACATACATAGAGACAAAAATACTAAGAATATGAGGGAAGAATAGAAAATCTTTTATGCTTCACGTGACTCTAAAAAGCAAGAATTACAAACATGATTTTAAATAAGGCAACAATAACACTGATGAGGAGAGTAGGAAAACATGCTATGTTTTTAAGCATAATAGACAAAATGTACACACACACACACACACACACACAGAGTAATAAATGTAATAATGTTGTTGTTATTGTTTGTTGATACATTTCCAAATCATCATGAGCCCATGGACCACGGCACACCAAGCCCTTCTCTCCTCCATTATCTCCTAAAGTCTACCCAAGCTCACATTCACTTCTTTTATGACACTATCTAGCCATCTCATCCTCTGCCTTCCCTTTTGCCTTTTGTCTTCAATATTTCCCAACATAAAGGTCTTTTCCAAAGAGACCTTTCTCCTCATTAAGTGGCCAAAGTAAGCTTCAGCTTCAGTATTTGACCTTCTGGTGAATAGTCTGAGTTGACTTCTTTAAATTCTGAATGATCTGATCTTGCTGTCCAAGGAACTCTCAGAACTCTTCTCCAGCACCACAATTTGAAAGCCTCAATTCTATAGTGTCCATCTTCCTTATAATCCAACTCTCACAGTCATGAATTGCTACTAGAAAAAAAACTAGCTTTGTCTATATATGGATCTTTGTTGATGATGATGTTATACTTGAAAAAAATAGACACAAAATGCAAAAAGACATTAAGAGTGGTAAAAACCAATTAAATGGATACTAAGTAAGAATATTCTGAATAATAGAGATGGGGCTCAAAGAAAAAAATATAGAACCAAAATTTCAAAGTACTTCTTTTCAAAACATTGAGAATTTCCTATCAAAAAATAAAAGCAAAGTATAGACCCAATTTTACAGGAAAAAAATTATCTCTTTCTATGAAAATATAAAATATGATGCAATTGTTAAAAACTATAGACAGATAATTGATTCTTTATTGGAGGCATTATTTCAAGTGGCCCTCAGGCCTGAAGAAGTCATGCCAGCAAATGGAAGGCAAAGAAGTGATAAATTATCTGCTACCTTGGCTATCTGGGGATGTAGATGACCCCCTAGCAGTTCTTGCATCCTCTATTTACCAACAAGATTTTAAGAGTGAAAAGTACATAGCAACTAGCTCAGAAACCAGAACAGAATTGGACCAAATTTATAAAAACTTTGTTTGAAAACTCAAAGAAAAAGATGCTGCCTGGTTATTAAGAATCTATCAATCAATTGGCAACTCCATCCATCAGTTTAGATTGCAATGTGGTTAAAAATCTAGGAAGGATTCATAAGTGTGAAAGGCTTGCCTAAACTGTTAAAACTATAGCAGTGGAAGGTGGAATATTAGTACAAGATATTCTCCTGGTACTTACTTTAAAACCTATCATGTTAGTAAACTGGGACAATGGATTCTCCTAAGATGGGCAAAAGAAATGATCATTTGTCAATGGTGTTTCAGAAACATTCCCATTCAGATTAGCATCATTAAATGGATTCTGAAGTCCTAACCAACTCAAGGATACTATGGTGAATATTCTGGAAGTCTTGTGCAAGATGGATACAGTGGGGAGGAGGATAATCATGCCAAGAATCAAGAAGACTTATTAGGAAGTTATTTTAATAGTCTAGAAGTTTGATTGTAAGAACATTATTTATTTCATAAGGTTTTATATATAAAATGCTTTCAGGTTTTATTTTATAGATGTTAATGTTTCTTAAAGTTATTTGTTTGCTTCATAAAAGGAAAAGAAATATTTTGCTGCCTCTTAAAATTAGACAAGGAGCTACAAATATACTCTTTGATACATATTCTGCAATTCCTACCAATTTCCAAAGTATAAATATACATGCATATACATGTATGTATATGTATATATGTATATGTGAATGTATGTATGTGTGTATGTATACATATGGAGGGGTATGTGTCTATTATATATTGAGTATACATTGAGTATACAAATTTGCTTTATATTTACATATTTGTATGTGTGTATAATAGTTATATATAAATACATTTTTAATATGAGGGTCTGTAATAATTTTGAAGTATTATTGATTAGTAAATAATTAGCATGATTACAATAAATAATTGAAGGGATGATAAATGGAAGTGTTTTTCATTCATTATAAAAAGCATATTGCATCATAAATACTATAATAATATATTTAATGTATAAGCATTGTTTCTGGAAAAACAATAATTCCTGTTGACAAATGAGTAAACAACTGGTTTTTGATTGACAAAACCAATTCTATTTAATGCTTTTTACAATCTTGTTGAAAATTTCTCCTCAGAATTCTTCATACTAATAAGTGGACATTACTTAGAAAATTTGCATGAATAATAACATTAATTTTTGTTTTGTTTTGGGGAACATGAATTTTCTGTATCTGCCATTGTCTTATATCAAAATACACTCCAGGGAAGCTGAATTTTCATCACAATAACTGTTGTCTCTTGGAAATGTTTCAAGAAGAAAAAAAAATAAACACTAACATCTATTGGGCATCAGTGTTTATGGACGTCAATCATTTTATAACTAGAATCAGTCAAAAATTCTGAAAACACTATGACCGAATCTAGTAATCAATCATATACTAAAGTTCAATGAAGAGAATAATACTATTATAGAATTTTAGAATTAGGAGAAACTTTCAATATCATTTTATATACTATATAAAAGGTGAGGAAAGTGAGGCCCAGAGAAATCCAATGTTTTTCAAGTGTCATAGGGAAAGTAGTAAACTAGATAACCTTTTATGATAAAATATCTTTTCCCATTCATTCTTTACTAAATTCAAACAAACAATAAGTGCTTGCAAAGATCAAATTTTTTTAGCATTTGTAAATCACTGTTTGAATTACATTTTACTAGGTACTTCAATTGAGGTATTTACTGAATTATTATGTGCCAAGGATTGTGCTGGGTAATGAGAATTAAAAAAAAAATCAAACAGTCCATGACCTCAAATAGTTTAGTTTTATGGAAATAAGAACTTGTGCACATGATATAGAAACACATTAAATAAATTAGTTATTGGGATGAGGGAAGTACAGACAATAATAGGAATCAGGGAAGTTGCCCTTGAGTTGTACTTTGAAGGGAGAGAGATTCCAAGAGGCTAAGGTAAGGAGAGCCAACATCCTAGAGCAGATAGGGGGTGGAGTGCTGTGATTGGGGAACAGGAAGTTGGACATCATTTCTGTTACTATATATTTAAAATATTTTTGATAATGTACAATGCCACTGATTGAGAGGCGGGCACTATTATTATTTTTATTTTACACATGAATTCCTTAAAGCTAATGAGGGTACTTGGCCCAAGTTAACATAACAAGTCAGTATCAAAGGCAGAATTCAATTCAAGATTCAATCATACACGCACACATACAATACACCCATATGTACATATATTATATATACATATACACGCATACATGTGTACATGAGTGTGGTTGTGTGTATGTGTGTGTACATGTGTGTATGTGTCTGTTTATCACATTATCCAGATATTGGTAGCTAATAACAATTAGCCTCTAAATCATTCCCTTTCACTTTTCAAGGTATTCAGTGGTTGAATTGCCAAACCCCTGCCCTTTGACCTCTTACTCTGTCAACTTGATAGAAGAACTGGGTGTCACTCTTTCCAGTAGTATTGGCCAAAAGCTCAGAAATACCAAAATCAGTGTGAAATGGTGATTGAAAGGAGTAAGGAATGTGATTTTTATATCAAAAAAGAGAAAGCCTTTCTGGTATACCTTAAAGGCTTTGAACTGGACACAGGATATTTCGGACTGCATAGGGTCTGGATTAGTCTGGAGGGATAACTTCAGGTGATGGAGTTAAAAAAAAAAAGCTTGAGAATATCATAAAATATAGAGAGTATAGAAACAGGATAAGACATACTTTAATAAATACCACTTTACTTTTACAAATTAGGTAGCTGTGTGTGTGTGTCCCCTTATTTTACATAGCAGGAAAATGAAACCTGGAGAGGTCAAGTCAACCAATAAATAAATATATTTTAAGCATTTACTATGTGCCAGACAGTGTACTAAGCAGTGGGGATATAAAGAGGCAAAAGACAGTCTCTTACCTCAAGGACCTTAAAACCTGATGGAGACAATATGCAAATGAACATATAAAAGCAAGCTGCATACAGCATAAAAAGGAAATGATGGATGGAAGGCAGTAGAATTAAGAGGGGCTGGGGAAGGCTTCCAGTAAAAGATGGGATTTCAGTTGAAACTTTAAAAAGCCAGTTTCAATGACTTGCCCATGATTGTATAAGCAATAAATGGCAGAGCCGGGTTCAAACCCAAGTTCTTGGATTTCAAAGACTGTTTTATTCACAACTGGCCAATTTTGATTAAATTATTGTGTTAAGCTTAATACACTTGAACCATCTATCTATCTATCTATCTATCTATCTATCTATCTATCTATCTATCTACCTACCTACCTCTCTATCTATCTACCTGTCTATATATATACATACAGACACATATATGTATGTGTGTTTGTTACACATATATATATGTGTATATATATGTATATATATACACACATATATATATACACACATACTCTTTGCCTGCCTCTAGCATAGCTTCTCATAAAGAGCAGGCACTTAATAAATGCTTGTTTTATTTGCTTGAAAGGAATAGCCAACATTTATAAAGAATAGGCAAGAACAGAAAAAGGCACCATAAATAGTGGCTAGATCTACAAGGCTAATGATAATTTCAAAGCCTTATCTCAACTATCTCCCCAAAGCAGGCTGGGAAAATTCCCATGTAGTCAGGTAAGTTGATAGGATTTTAAAATTGATTCTTCTTTTATATGGAAAAATGAGGGGGGGGATTTATGATCTCAAGATTTTCAAGAAAATTGGCAGGTGAGTCCCTAAGGTAGTTAAATTATCCAAAGTACTACTCTCTTTAGAATGAATTATTTTCAGTGAATTATTCTTTTCAGTCATCCATTCAGAAAAACAAAAAAAATATTGATTATATCATTTTTGATCAGGAAGAAGTGATATCAGTGATGGGTGTATACATATATACATACATGCATGCATACATACCTACATATATGCATACATATACACAGCGAGGGAGAGCGAAAGAGAGACAGAGACACACAGAGACAGGAAGAGAGAAAGCCTCACAAGTAGAATGCCAGATAAAAAGTATAAAAATTTGCACTAATATATAATTCAAAATGACATAGGAAATCTAAAAGCAATCATCACATATAAGATAAGTTAGACTAATTTCAAAATCATTTTATTGAATATTTTTGAACTACTGGTATTGGCAGTTGGAAATATAATAGGCAGTATTTAATATAAACATTTCTTTACTGTATTCATTCAATAATCCCATAGTTCTAAGAATTCTCACTGAAGACCAAAATGCATTCTTTCATTTTTAAAAAAAAATTTAAAAATCAAATTTAGTATTTGTGCCAATAACTTTGTATCTATAAATTCTTGAATATGTTCTCACTGGGTATGAACAAGGAATACAATCCTATATCTAGCTATATTTTTATTAATATTTAGAAATAAACCTTATATTCTCCTTTCAATTCCCTCCTCTTCTAATACTAATAATATTAAGAATAAAGAAAATATTCATCATGTGTAATTCACACATTTTTCATTTTTTAAAATTTATTTTTATTAGATTTTTTTTATTTTTAGTTTACAACACTCAGTTCTACATGTTCTTCCCATCCTTTCCCTCCTCCCGTCCCCC
The DNA here is from genome assembly GCF_011100635.1 of Trichosurus vulpecula. NCBI lineage: Eukaryota > Metazoa > Chordata > Mammalia > Diprotodontia > Phalangeridae > Trichosurus > Trichosurus vulpecula. The sequence goes on along the minus strand of NC_050576.1, from coordinate 93,496,354 downwards.
CCAAGATGGCATGTAGTCTGATATAGATTCTATATAAACCTTCTTATTAAACTTATTTACACAATAGTCAAGTTGTAAAAAAGAATTATTACCAATGGAATTAATCATGAGAGAGAAGAAACAAAACCAAAAAAAAAGAAGAGAAAAAAAAGAGAGCAAATAGTTTGCCTCAGTCTGAAATCAGACTCCATAGTTCTTTCTCTGGATGTAGCTAGTTTTTTCCATCATGAGTCCTTTTCCATCATGAGTCTTTGAGCCTTGTATTGCTGAGAAGAGCCAAGTCTATCAAAGTTAGTCATCTCAGAATCAATATGTCTGTGGCTGTGAACAATTTTCTCCTGGTTCTACTCCTCTCACTCAGCATCATATCATGTAGGTCTTTCCAGGTTATTACGAAGTCTATATCTTCCCCATTTCTTGTAGCAAAATAGTATTCCATTACATTCATATACCACAACTTGTTCACCTATTCCCCCATTGATGGGCATCCCCTTGATTTCCAATTCTTTGCTACCACAAAAAGAGCTGCTATAAATATTTTCATACATACAGGTCCCTTTCCCATTTGTATGATCTCTTTGGGATATAACCCTAGGCTATATCTCTAGGGTTAAAGGGTATGTGCATTTTCATAGTCCTTTGGGCATAGTTCCAAATTGCTCTCCAGAATGGCTGGATCTGTTCACAAGTCCACCAACAATGTATTAATGTTCCAATTTTCCCACATCCTCTCCAGCATATATCATTCTCCTGTTTTGTCATGTTAGCCAATCTGACAGGAGAGACATGGTACCTAAGAGTTGTTTTGATTTCCATTTCTCTAATCAATAGTCCTTTAGAGCATTTTTCCATATGCCTATAGATATCTTTAATCTGCACATTTTTAATTTATGAAATATACATATTCACCTGGAAAAAGCAAAATTCATTTTTGCAACTCCATATGTACTTGAATTTCGTTTGTGTTGTAAAATCCTTTAAAAATTAATATTATAGTGTGCTTACCATTTGTTCAACAATGTCCCACTCTAGCACTTCATCACAATATGAAGGTTATATTAAAAGATAGTAAACTCTGGCAGGTTGGGCCATACTGGAAGGACCTTGAATAGAGTCCCCATCAATGGACTATGCATAGTTTCTGAGTACCTCGCTATGTAAACATATTAAGAGTCATAACCCTAGGTCTGTCCATTTAGTAATATATACTTTCACTTTTGTAACTCTGGAAACAAAGAACATGTAGCCAAATGTTAAACAAAGACATCAATAGAGATGCATCTTGAACTGTTGAACCCTTCATTCATTCATTCATTTTGTTATCTAGTAAAATGATGAGGCATAAGAATAAAAGTATTATCTACAATCAATTTAAAATTTCATAATGGACCACAAAGATCATTTTTTTTTCATTTATTTACTCAATAAGTAGCTATTAAGTGTCAGACTTCAAAGCACTCTCCTGGGGGATAGATGGAGTTTAGAAGCAATACCCTTTCTTTACTCATGGAAATTAAAATCTGGTTGCTGTAGTGGTCATACTTAATGATACTAAAACATATGGTGAATTTAGACAGCTGGGGGTAGGAGGTAGGCAGGCAGATTCAGATCAAGTTTTTTAGTTTTGTAAGGATAAAACCACAGATTAATGACCATAAAAAAGTTTCAAGCAGATTTAATTTCATGAAGGCCTGCTTCCACTCTTTCAAAGTGTCCAGATTAAAAACAATAAATTTTGTTAATTATCCAGATTTTTAACATGCTTAATGCATAGACAAAAACATCCAGATGATAAATGGAACTCTTCACATCTGGTGCAGTTATTTGCCATTATATAGTTGGCCTAAATTCAGTTTTTTTTCCAAATTGCACCTTGATAGTGTAGTAAATTTAAGAACAACCAAACTTCACTAGAAATATATTCATATAAGTGCATCAGAGTATTTCAAATACTCTTTGAACAAAATTGACTTGAATTTTAATTCATAGGGATGAGTTGTGATGGCCAGTAAATATTCAATGAACACATTATTATAAAAGCTATCATAGGAGAAACCTGTCAACTCCTAATGAAGGCGTTGCTCATTTTCATAATCTAGCATGAGTACTATATGGCTGCATTATCATGTACATAAATTTAGAAATGAGTTAAAAGAGAAAAGGGAAAAAGTTAAAAATAAGGAGTCCTTATGCATTTGAAAGGATTCATAGCAATAGAAGAAAAACAGATTTCAGGTCCTATTGTTACAGATTTAAGTTCCATTCAATAATGGTTTAAATATTTCTCTTCTGAATTTGACTTAATGATCCAACTGCCATCAAAATTACCTGAGTAAATATTTATTCATTCGTGCAAAATAATGCAAAGTTTGAAACTCATGAGACAAAGCATGTCATTCCTGTGGACCATTGGCTCTATTTTGGTTTATTGAAAAAAGGTTGTTCTCTAACAATTCCAAAAGCCAATAAAAAGAAAATACAAAATATAAAGATCATGTTTGTCAGATTTTTTTCCCTTTATGGAACTGCATTTTCATTTTTTTTCAAAATTATAAGAAAACAAAGGTATAAAATTTGAAAATTAATAAGGCAAGAAGTATAAATTAGGTGAAAACTGGCACAAATGGTAGATGCTAATTTCTAGTGCCATAAAGAACTGTCCCAGGTTTCCTGGTTAAAACTTCAGTTAAAGATATATTTAATTCATTCAACAAATATTTATTGGACATTTTCTATGTTGAAAGAAATGTGGAGTACACAAAGAAATTATATAGTCCCTGCCCTCTTAAAGCTAATATCCTAGAAGTGGAGGTAAGACATAAATACAAATAATGAACATATATGGATGTCCTGGAATTATTATTGGACTGGGTATGAGAAGACAGGGTTTGGATACCTACTTTGCAATTCTCTATCTCTTTATCCTTTAGAAAAGCACTTAAGATGTTCTACTCTTGAACTGATTTAAGATATTCAAAGATATATAGTTAGAAGGGACCTTAAAGGTCATCTAGTTCAATCCCTCTTGTTACAGATAAGGAAACTTAGGCCTAGAAAGGTTTAAATGCATTGACCTTGGACTATAGAGCCCATATTCAAACCCGGGATTTCTGACTCCAAATCCCTTTCTATGGTATCATGTTGTTTTTCATCTATAATAAAATGGGGGGCAGGGTTAGACTAGAAAATCTCTTTGAACCTTTTCAGTTGCAAAATTCTGTGATTCTAGGAAGGAAAAAAAATAGCATTTATTAAACACTTGCCATGTATCAGATACTGTACTATGCACTTTAAAAATATTATCTCATTTGATCCTAACAACAATACTGAGAGACAGGTGTTATTATTATACCCATTTTAAGGTGAGTAAACTGAAACAAAGAGAGGTTAAGTGACTTTACCAAGGCCTCAAAGCTTTTAAGTGTCTGAAGCCAGATAACAACTGAGGTTTTCCTGACTCCCAGTCCAGTGTGCTATCCACTTGTTTTTCCAACATGCGTTGTTGTTCATTTGGTTTCAGTTGTGTCAGTCTTTGTGATGCTATTTGGGGTTTTCTTGGCAAAGATACTGAAGTGGTTTGCTATTTTCTTCTCCAGCTTTTTTTTTTAACAGTGTAGGAAACTAAGGCAAACAGGAGTTAAACGATGTGCTGAAAGTTGCACGGCTAGTATCTGAGGTCAAATTTGAACTAAGGTCTTTCTGACTCCAGGGCCATTGTTTTATCTACTACTCCACCTAATTAACTTTACCAGTATCATCAATTCTAATGTTGTTAGTTGTAACATTGCTTGAAAAGGAGAGTGTTAGCACAAGAAGGTGGAGGGGAAACTGGAGAGGCTTCTTGAAGGGGGAACTTGCATTGTGCAGTGAAGAAATAGAGGGATTTCATGAGGTGGAAATGAGGAGGGAGCGCATTCCATATATGAGACAACCAGTGAAAAAGCTGTAAGACGAGAGACAATGTATTCTGTATAAGAAACACAAACAGGGGAGCATGGCTGGCCAACAATGCAGGAAGTGGAGCAATTCCCAATGAAGTTGGAAAGATATGCTGGGATCAGATCTTGATGGATACTTAAAGCAAAAACAAATAAAAACAAACAAAAAACCTTGTATTTTATATTGGGGAAATTGAAAGCCATTGGAGTTGACTACATTGGAGAGTGAGGGGTTCCATATGTTCTTGAGGAAACTAATTTTAATAGCAGTGTATCGGATGGGGTGCTGTGGACAAAGCCTGGAAGCAGTAAGGTTAGGAGCCTTTTACAATAATTTAGATGGGTCAGCAATTAAGTGTTAATTGTGTGACTAAAGAGAAAGAGTCAGATGAGATATATTGTGGATAAAGTGGAGGTTGAAACAAGATGATGTGGCAATTGTTTGGATAGGTGAAGGAAGGCAGAATGACTCTAGTATATTGCTGAAGTTACCAACAAGAGAGAGTGAAAGGATGGTGTCACCTTTGAAAGTAATAGGGAAGTTTGAAGAGTGAGGGTTTGGGGAAAAGATGAAAACTAAAACAGAAGTTAGGTTCTCTTATGAAACAGGGGTAATATACTTGCCTTATAGCTTTTTGTGAGAATCAAATGAAGAAACGAATAAATGAAAAAATGCAAATTGCTTACTGTGCTAAGCATTGGGGAGACAATCCTCGTTCTTAAGTTCATATTCTAATGGAGGAGAACACACCTATATATAAAATGTTTTTATTCACAAAAGTGCTATATAAATATGAATTAGTATTCTTACCAATCAGGGAAGTCTTCATGGATGGTGGGCATATAATCCTGTAACAATAATAATTCAGTCTTTAATTAGAATTGTTTACAAGATTATGCTTAATAAGGTCATTATCAGGTGAGTCTGATTTCATTTGAATATTCATAGGAATGAGCAGAACTTTTAGGGAGAAAAAAGCCTTTTTTTTTTTGCTTGTTTCAAAATTTGTGAAATATATAATTTGTTTGAAAAGAAATTGCAAACAAAAAGTCGTAGGTCCACATTCATTTATATAGTCACAAAATCTGTCTCCAAAATATTTAAAAGTGAAGAGTTTATATTAAATAATCTGCCTTTAAAGACTAGTCACATGAAAATAATATTGAAGTATGCGCAGTGGCCATCTCGTCACGTTCTAATATTAATTCCTGGATCTCTTGGTTGTGGGAGGCAAGATCAGATAAACCACAGCTCTTTAGAGATATGTGAACCTAATTACAACAGGCACTTCACATACAATTAGAAGTTTGTAGTAACCTGATAAGCAAACACCATTTGTTCTATTTTAAACATGATTATTATTAAATTATTTTATTAAAATTACTTTCTATAGATGTGATTATTCCTGAAGTACCACTATTGTTACCTGTGGGCATGACAAAAATCATAAATCTTAGTTATACAATTCGTTGTGCTTTTTATGAAATCTGATCAATGTTTTGAATCAGGATTATCATGATGCTATAATTTCAAGGATATGGTAGAGTAGCACACCTTACAGATTTCTCAAATTCATTCATTGCATTTCATTCAACTTTTTAACAAAAATATGTCTAAATTTTCAAAAATCCAGAGGATGAGTTACTTTGCTGATCAAGCAGAGACCGAATACAAGAATAGGCCAAATGGAAAAAGAGGTACAAAAATTGATTTCAGAAAAGAACTGCTTAAAAATTAGAATTGCTGGGTGGAAGCAAGATGGTGGGGTAAAAGCAGGGACTTCCTTAAGCTGTCTCTGATACACCTCCAAATACCTGTAAAAATTACTGTAAATTAATTCTATAGCAGCAGAACCCACAAAATGACAGGGTGAAACAAATTCCCAGCCCAAGACAATCTGAAAGGTTGACAGGAAAGGTCTGTTTCACCAGTCTGAGAGAGGAACACAGTCCAGAATGGGTCGCACCCATAGACTGGGCTCAAGCAAATCCAGAGTAGGCCTCATAGGGCAGAGGCAGTGGCAACAGCAGCAGCTGCTGCTTGAGGCCCACAGATGATGGGGGGTAGAACAACTAATCAGAGGGTGACTGCAGGGATCCCTTTGCTGGCACTGAGGCAGTATTCTCTTGATTTGCCCTTGCTTGGATCTGGGTTGCAGTCCTGGGTGGCAGTTCTGGGGCAAGGAGAGTTGGCATGACAGAGCTTGTGGAGGCAGTAGAGAGGGGATCTTCCTCACAGTTCCAAGGAGGAAAAAAAGTGTTTGTGGTCACTCACAGACCAGAGCACAGGCCAGGAGAGGAGTAAATATCTCTCCTTTGATCATGTAACCTTGAAAAACTAAAATTTACAGGTCCCTAGAAATATCTATGAAAAGAGCTGTATAAAACCCTTGAAGGTTGGGACAGTGCACTATCCTTTCGGGAAGCAGAGGCTTCCCTTAACAGAGAGTTAACAAGTCAAGTAATTGGCTGGGAAAATGAGCAAAGAACAGAAAAAAAATCAGATTATAGAATCTTACTTTGGTGACAAGGAAGAGCAAAGCATACAAGCAGTAGAAGACAACTAACTCAAAGCTCCTATATCCAAAGCCTCCAAGAAAAAAATATGAATTGGTCTCAGGCCATGGAAGAGCTCAAAAATGATTTTGAAAAACAAGTAAGAGAAGTAGAGGAAAAACTGGGAAGAGAAATGAGAGTGATACAAGAAAATAATGAAAAAGAGTCAATAGCTTGCTAAAGGAGACCCCCCCAAAATGCTAAAATGACACCTTAAAAATAGACTAACCCAAATAGCAAAAGAGGTCCAAAAAGACAATGAGGAGAAAAAATGCCTTAAAAAGCAGAATTGTCCAAATGGAAAGGGAGGTTCAAAAGCTCACTGAAGAAAATAATTCATTAAAAATTAGAATGGAGAAAATGGAAGCTAATGACTTTATGAGAAATCACGAAATTATAAAACAAAACCAAAAGAATGAAAAAATAGAAGACAATGTGAAATATCTCTTTAGAAAAACAAATGATCTGGAAGATAGATCTAGGAGAGATCATTTAAAAATTAGTGGACTTCCTGAAAGCCATGATGAAAAAAAGAGCCTAGACATCATTTTTTAAGAAATTATAAAGGAAAACTGCCATATACACATATATATGTATGTATATATATATATTATATATATGGAGAGAAAGAGTGAGAGAGAGAGAGAGCGAGCATAGAGTGAGTTGAATATGAAGAGATGAATCTAAAAAATAAAATTAAGGGGTAAGAGAGGAATGTACTGGGAGAAGGAGAAAGGGAGAGGTAGAATGGAGTAAATTATCTCATGTAAAAGAAGCAAGAAAAAGCTTTTACAGTGAGAGGAAGAGGTAGGAGATAAGAGGGAATGAATGAACCTTACTCTCTTCAGATTTGGCTGAAGGAGGTAATAACATACACATTCAATTAGGTATGGAAATCTACCTTACCCTACAGGAAAGTAGGGGGCAAGGGCATAAGAGGGGGTGGGAAATGATTGGCAAATGGGGGGAGGGGTAATCAGAAGCAAATGCTCTGTGGTGGAATAGGGTTAAAAGATAGAATAGGATAAATGGGGGGCAAAATAGAGTAGAGGTAAATATACACAACATGACTATTATGGAAGTGCTTTGCATGACTACACATGTATAACCTACATCAAATTGCATGCCTTCTCAATGAGGGTGGGGAGGGCGGAAGGGAGAGAATGTGAAACTCAAAGGCTTAAAAATAAATGTTAAAAATTGTTATTACATGCAACTGGGAAATAAGATATTGTACATCTTATTTGGGATATAGAATGGGATATAGAAATCTATCTTGCCCTACGGGAATATTGAAGGGAAAGGGATAAGAGAAGAGGGTGGGGTGAGAGAAGGGAGGGCAGATTGGGAGAAGGGGCAATCAGAATGCACACTCTCCTGCGGTGGGGGCAGGGGAGAGATGGGGAGAAAATTTGGAATTCAAAACATTGTGGAAGTGAATGTTGAAAACTAAAAATAAATTAATTATAAAAAAAATTATAATTGCACAAGTAGAAGCTAATGACTCCATGGGACATCGAGAAACAAAGTTGAAAGAATGAAAAAAATAGATGAAAATGTGAAATATCTCACAGGAAATACCAACTGACCTACAAAATAGATGGAGAAAAGATAATTTAAAATTGTTGGACTACCTGAAAGCCAAGTCTAGATATCATATTTCAAGAAATTTTAAAGGAATACTTCCCTGATGTCTTAGATCCACAGAGTAAAATAGAAATTGAAATTCATCATCTACTGAAAGAGATACAAAAATTAAAACTCCCAGGAATTCCAGAATTAGCCAAATTCCACAATTCCCTTATAAAAGAGAAAGTACTGCATGCAGTTAGAAAAAAAATTAAAATATAATAGACCCACAGTTAGGATCACAGAAGAATTAGCAGCTATCACACTGAAGGAACAAATGGCTTGGCATAAAAGGATCTAGAATTATAATCAAAATTACATACTCAGCAAAACTGAGTGTAATCTTTCAGGGAAAAAAATGGATATTTCATGAAATATAGGACTTTCAAACATTCGTAATGAAAAAAACAGAGCTAAATGGAAAATGTGACATTGAAACAAAAGACAAATAGAAGGATAAAAAGGTAAACATGAAAGATTAATCATAAGAGACTTGATAAGGTCAAACAGTGTACATTCCTATGGGGGAAGATGATACCAACTAAGAAATTTATGATTATTAAGGAATTTAGGAGTCTGCATAAAAAGAAGTCATTGATGTGAGTTGATTATGTTGAGATAATCTCAAAAAAATGAAAGGGTGAGAAAGAGGGATGCTCTGGAAAAAGGGAGAAAGGAGAGGTAGAATGAGGGAATTTACTTCAGATAAAAGAGGCACAAAAGGAAGAGCTTTTGTTGTGAAAAGGAAAATGGGGGGAGTAGCTGGCAATGCTCAAACCCCATTGTAATAAAAACTTCTTCAAAGAGGGAAGAAAAATACACACTCACACATATACACACACACATACATGAGTATATATTATATATACTTATGCATACATGCATGTATACATACATATGCTCGTACAAATATATGTATATAACTGAGTGTATATATGTATGTATGTGTATGCATATGTGAGTGTGTGTATGAAATGCAGGGGTAACATGATCTCAGACACAACAAAAAAAGACCTAATTAAAAGAGGTAGGGAAACTAAAATTTTTATAAAAGTACCATAGACAATGAAGTCATATCAAATATTTATAGAAAGTTTCTCTGATAAAGGCCTCTTTTCTCAAATATTTAGGGAATTAATTAAAATCTATAAAAATAAGATCCATTCCCCAATTGATTAATGGTTAAGGGATACGAACAGGCATTTTTCATAAGAAATAAAAACTATTTATACTCATATGGAAAAAATACTATTGCATCAATCACTATTCATTAGAGAAATGCAAATTAAAACAATTCTGAGGTACCACTTTACACCTATTAGAAATAATAAATATGGGTGGGGGGAGAGCCAAGACGGCAGCTGGAAAGCAGGGACTTGCTTAAGCTCTCACCCAAATCCCTCCAAACACCTGTAAAAAATGGTTCTGAACAAATTCTAGAGCTGCAGAATCCACAAAATAGCAGAGGGTAACAGGTCTCCAGCCAAGGAGGACCTGGATAGTCTACAGGAAGGGTCTATTGCACAGTGCTGAGAGCAGAGGGCATTCCAGCATGGGCTGTGCTAGGACAGACCAGACCCAGAATCAGCCTTGGGGCCATGAAACAGTGAGCTGTGGCAGTTGCCAGACTTCTCAACCCACAAACGCCAAAGAGCAGGTTAGGGGGAAACTGCGGGATGGAATTCAGAGTGGTCCAGCTACCAGCTCTGGAGGTGGAGGAGGTAGTGCAGCAGCAGTGGTAGCAGCAGCAGGAAGCTCCTGAGGCTGCTTCCAGAACTCCAGCATCAGCTGCTTCCCAAGTCCCTGGCTAACACGATGAGAAGAACCTAGCTGCAGATCAGAGTGGGAGTGCAAGGATCCCTTTGTGGGCACAAAGGCAGATTCTCTTGCTCTGCCCTGCTTGGATCTGTATTGCGGTCCTGGTTGAGACTTCTTGGGGGAGTAGGAGCACTGCTGGGACAGAACCTGGGGTGATGGTGGAGTAGAAGGAACTCTGAAAACAGCAGTTCTGGGACCCTAAAGCTAGGGACAAAGTACTCTCTACTCTACAAGCAGTCATATCCTGACGAAAAGCTCAAGGGTCAAGTAGTTGGCTGGGAATATGAACAGGCAGTGAAAACAAACTCAGACTCAAATGGAGACTCAAACTCAAACTCTAGATTCCTTTTATGGTGATGAAGAAGATCAAAACACAGTGAGAAGAAATAAACAAAGTCAAAGAGCCTACAATAAAAGCCTCCAAGAAAAATATGAATTGGGCTTGGGCCACGGAAGAGCTCAAAAAGGATTTGGAAAAGCAAGTAAGAGAAGTAGAGGAGAAATTGGGATGAGAAATGAGAGTGATGCAAGAAAACCATGAAAATCAAGTCAAGGACATGCTAAAGGAGAACCAAAAAAAAAAATACTGAAGAAAATAACACAAATGGCAAAAGAGCTCCAAAAAACCAATGAGGAGATGAATGCCTTGAAAGGCAGAATCAGCCAAATGCAAAAGGAGGTCCAAAAGACCACTGAATAAAATACCACCTTAAAAATGAGATTGGAGCAAGTGGAAGCTAGTGACTTTATGAGAAATCAAGATATTATAAAACAGAACTAAAGGAATGAAAAAATGGAAGACAATGTGAAATATCTCACTGGAAAAACCAGTGACCTGGAAAATAGATCCAGGAGAGATAATTTAAAAATTATTGGACTACCTGAAAGCCATGATCAAATAAAGAGCCTAGACATCATCTTTCAAGAAATTATGAAGGAAAACTGCTCTGATATTCTAGAACCAGAGGGTAAAATAGAAATTGAAAGAATCCACCAATCACCTCTTAAAAAAGATCCCCAAAAGAAAACTCCTAGGAATATTATCACCAAATTCCAGAGTTTCCAGGTCAAGGAGAAAATAATGTAAGCAGCCAGAAAGAAACAATTTGCAAATTGTGGAAACACAATCGGGGTAACACAAGATCTAGCTGCTTCTACATTAAGGGATCGAAGGGCTTGGAATATGATATTCCGGAGGAGGTCAAAGGAGCTAGGATTAAAACCAGGAATCACCTACCCAGCAAAACTGAGTATAATGCTCCAAGGCAAAATATGGATTTTCAATAAAATAGAGGACTTTCAAGCTTTCTCAATGCAAAGACCAGAGCTGAATGGAAAATTTGTCTTTCAAATACAAGAATCAAGAGAAGCATGAGAAGGTAAACAAGAAAGAGAAATCATAAGGGACTTACTAAAGTTGAATTGTAATGTTTATGTTCCTACATGGAAAGATGATGTGTGTAATTCATGAGACATTTCTCAGTATTATGGGAGTTCAAGGGAATATATAGAGAGGGCACAGGATGAGTTCAATACAAAGGTATGATATCTAAAAAAATGAACTAAATTTAAGGGGCAAGAGAGGAATATATTGAGAGAGGGAGAAAGGGAGAGATAGAATGGGGTAAATTATCTCACATAAAAGTGGAAAGAAAAAGCAGTTCTTTTGGAAGGGAAGAGGGGGCAGGTTAGGGGGAATGGGTGAATCTTGCTCTCATCCAAATTGACTTCAGGAGGGAATAACATACACACCCAATTGGGTATCTTACTCCGCAAGAAAGTAAGGGGAAGGGGATAAAAAAAACAAGGATGATAGAAGGGAGGGCATGGGGAAGGAGGTAATCAAAATCAAACATCTTTGAAAAAGGAAAAGGTCAAGGGAGAAAATTGAATAAAGGGGGACAGGATAGGATGGAAGGAAATATAGTTAGCCTTTCACAACATGAGCATTGTGGAAATGTTTTACATAAGGATACGTGTGTCATCTATGTTGAATTGCTTGCCTTCCTAGGGAGGGTGGGTGGTGAGGGAAGAGGGGAGAGAATTTGGAACTCAAAGTTTTAAAAGCAGAAGCTTAAAAAAATAAAAGAAAAGGTTTTTTGCATGCAGCTGGGAAACAAGATATATAGGCAATGGGGCATAGAAATCTGTCCTGACCTACAAGAAAGTAAGGGGAGAGGGGATGGGGGGGAGTGGGGTGAAAGAGAGGAGGGCAGACTGGGGAACAAGGCAATCAGAATATATGCCATCTTGGAATGGGGGGAGGGCAGAAATGGGGAGAAAATTTGTAACTCAAAATCTTGTGGAAATCAATGTTGAAAACTAAAATATTAAATAAAAAAGAAAAAATAAATGATAATTATGGAAAAGGATGAGGAAAAATAGGTATATTAATGAACTCTTGGTGGAATTGTAAACTGGTCCAACCATTATGGAAAACAATGTGGAAGTTTGTCCAAAGGACATAAAATTGTCCATACCCTTTGATTCAGCAATACCACTACTATTTTGGTATCCCAAAGAGATCAAAGGAAAAGGAAATATACATACAAAAATGTGTACAGGAACTCTTTTTGAGGTGGTAAAGAATTGGAAATGGAAAAGATGCTCATCAATTGGGAGATGGCTGAACAATTCGTGAGATATGATTGTGATAGAATACCATTGTGCAATAAGAAAAAATGAGTGGGATGTTTTCAGAAAAACATGGAAAGAACCATATGTACTGATGCTATGTAAGGTGAACAGAACCAGAAGATCAATATTGTAACAACAATATTGTAATGATAATCAATTGTTATTTAGTCACTCTGATCAATACAGTGACCCAAGATCATTCCAAAGGATTCATGATCAAAAATGTTATTCATCTCCAGAGAAAGAGCTGATGAACTCTGAGTGCAAACTGAAGCATAGTTTCCTCACTCTGATATTTTTCTTTTTTGTGATGTGGCTAATATGGAAATATATTTTACATTATTTCACATGTATAACTCATATCACATTGTTTGCCTTCTCAATAGGTATGGGTGGGGTAGGAGAGAGGAAGAAAATTGGGAACTCAAAATTTCAAAGAAAAGAATGTTAAAAATACATAATGAATATTTTAAAAATTAAAACCAAATAAAATCTGTGATTCTCTGTCCAATAGACTTAGTCATGTCTCTAATCATCCTCAAATTACCCTGGTTTTAAAATTATTTGAATATACACATGTAATATCTCCAACAGAAATCAAGTTCTTGGAGGACATTGAAGGTTTTGTTTTTGCTTTTGTAAACCCAAAGTTGTGGCGTTTTTTTTGCATACAGTAGACATGAAAGTTTGATGAATTATATTGACTTCTGTAAAACAATATTAATATTAATATTATTTTCCTATAGTTTGAAGATAAACTGAATTAAAGAATCTAAAAATTTCAATGTCAGAAAACCTGCACCTGAATAAAAATCCCCCTAACTGATCAAGTAAGTAGTTATCTAGCCATTGCTTGAAGATTTCCAATGAGAGGGAACCTTCAACCTCGAAAGGTCCCATACACTTTAAAACATCTCTATTTGTTCGCAAGGCTTTCCTCACATCATGGTTAAATCTGTCTTTTACTTATGACCACAGCTCCTAGTTCTGGTCTCTGAGATAACAACACAATGCTAACCTTCTTCTAAAACACAGCCTTCCAGACATTTGAAAGAACCACCATGTCTCTCTTGATTCTTCTTTTCTCCAAGTTAACATTCCTAATTTTTTTTTTGTCCAGTCCTCACATGATATAAAATCCAAGCCCTTCAACCACTCTGCTTTCTTTCTTCTGGATTTTACAATCTTCATAAACTGTAGTATCCAGAAATGAATGTGATAATACTCCAGGACAAGAGAGTGGGCTTAAATTTGCACCAAGCCATTACTACAAAAGTTTCCCAGAATATATGTCCCTCAAAATTTGGGAGACAATTTACTAATTTACTAATGGTCTTGCAGAGACAGACATTCAGAATTTTCCATAAGAATCAATATTTTGGGGTAAATTTGAAAATTAACTATTTTTAGTAAAATGATGAACAAAATTACCATAAAATTTGTTCATCACTCTTTTGCATACCATCATCCACATGGTATTTAGTCAAGGACAGAAAACATCAATATGTATCAAGCATATGGAGGACAAATAAAGTATTGAACAAATGTAAAGCTATAATTAGCTGATTTCAAATCTATTAGAATCATGTAAAGCAACTGTGTCATGGTGGGTGGAGGTTAGCCTCAGAGCAAGAAACATTGGTTTAAGCCCCATTTCTGATACATCATACCTGTGTGACCTTGAATAAGTCACTTGACCCCTAATTACCCCAGGAAACTTTCTAAAACTAAAAGTTAGAGGAGTTGTTGACTTTAAGTAGTTAGGTGGGAGAGAGGGAGAGTTAAAACCAAAGATCATGCTTTAAAAAAAAAGAAATCTTAAACAAATAAGAAAATACAAATGAAACCTAGTCATTCTCATTGCTCTGAACTTGATTTTTGTATTCATGAAATGCAATTGAAAACTCCCTGGGTTGCTTAACATTATCCCAGCTGATTTGCACTTCTGAGGAAAAAGAATACAGTAGAGAGAGCAACAAAAGCTTTCAAAATGAGTGAAATGGTTCATGACCATAGGGATGTACGAATCTAGCATCTAGAATCCACTGAATATTAACTAGCAAGAATCACCTACATGCTCTTTTGTATAGATTGATGGCATTTTTTTCTATGCCCTCAAAGCATACCTTCAATTGATATGTCTATCTGATCTCTCTGACCTTTTCTTCTTTCTTTTTTTTTTCTTCTTTGACCCCTTAGGGAAAGAGAAGAAATGGAAAGATCATTTGGAATGTTTTCCTGAGCAGTATAACCACTGCTGTGATCTAAATGAAAATTAGATGTGTGCATTATTCAATTAAAGTAGCTTCTGAGCACTGGGAAGGGATGTTGGTGGAAAGACCATGCTGCTGTGAAGCAGTCTAAGTATGGGCATGGATAACTAGATAGGAATAATTTCACTGTGCATCTCCCAGGACAGGCACCCAATAGATAACAACCCAGTCATTGACTGCAGAACTAATGAAAACATAGCTTATTCAGAGAATGTTTACTCTCTTTTGGGGCAGATGGGGTGTGAGCAAACCCTCTGGTGTGAGGGTTTGCTGACCCTTTTCCAGACTGCTTATCCACCTTTGGTGTTCATCTTCCCCCAACTCTTACGTGTGGTTCCAAATAGCTGCAGCATGCACTAAACCTGCTAAAACCATCTCAGCAGACAGGCTAAACCAGGTTGAGAGTAACCAACAGGCCTCAAACCTGTCAATGAGTTAGAGCTCTGTTTAACCCAATGATGTAAATACTTTCCCTAGCAGGAATGGGATGATGAGAACGGTTTGTCTGAACAGACCTGAAGGCTGCTAAAGCAGGCATTGTAGACTACTTAGAACTTGGTCAGGCATAAAGGTGACAAAGTTATGAATTGCATACTGAGCCATTGCCAGTCATTTTGATTTTTGTAATGCCATTTGACTTAAATGACTCAGAGAAGGGTGAGTGAGAAGAGAGGGTGAGGCTGACGACTTTGTACAACTCAGCCTCTTTAAATCCATTCACATGGAAGTCAAGACAACAACCCTTGATGTCACTGGTCCTCTTCAAAAATGAAGGACGAAAAAAACTGTCTCTTGGTCAGAGAACTTGTATTTGATATGCACCTCTGGATTTTATCATCTCTATAACCTGAAGCAAATTTTTTTTTTCATATCTTTTAGCTTCATTTTGGGTTCATGTATAAAATGAAGGGAATGTAATAGGTGACCTCTGAGGTTACTTCTTGCTCTACATCCATGATCTTATGTGTGAAAAGGGATATGCATCAGATCCTTTGCCTCATGTATACAGGGATCAAATTGCAAGAAATGCTATGTATATATGGAAAAGTGAGCAAGGCAGTATGATGGCCTGGAAAGTGTACTTGATATAGAATTAAAATACTTTGGTTTGAGCCAATAAACTATTGTGTGCTATAAAGGCACACTGTACATGAATATATACCCCTGCATGCATACCTTATAAATCATATACATTTATGCATGCATGTATAGGTCTATATGTATATGCACATATATTTTATATATATGTATCATATTAAAGAATCAAAGAGACAAATTTCTAAATATTAGCAAAAAGAGTATGGGGAATCCAGTAGGAAACCTAATTTCAGCTGATTTGCCCTGATTTAAGAGGCTATATTGCATAGTAAACAGAGCTGCATTTAGAACCAAGAGAGACATGGATTGCTATTTGAGCCATACTTACTAGCTATATGACCCTGGATCAATAACAATCTTTCTGAGCCATTATTTCATGTGCAAAATTAGGATAATACTTGCTCTATCTACATCATAGGATTATTGTGAAGAAAATGCTTTGTGTACTTTAAGGGCACATAAAATTGTGATTTAAAAAATCAATTATCACCCTTAACAATACGAAGACTTCTCACCTCCTGTAGCACTATATACATATTCACATAAAAACTAAACAAACCTGGAAAAGTCCAGAAAAAAAGAAAGCAAAACAGTTAAAAGAAAAAGAAAAGGAATGAAGCAATAAGAGATCAAAATATTCAGCACCTCTTCAGACTGGGATGTTAAAGGCTATTAGAAACGAAGTATATGGAATCACTGAATCCCAGAGTTCAAGGGGAACCATTGAGGTCATCAGTTCTTACTCTAAACTGTAACATGAAACTCAGCTGAAATATCCCTGAAAAATGATCAAACCTCAAGTGATCAAAAGCTCACCAAGTCTTAGAGAAACCCAGGCTTCTCCTGGTTAATGCTAATTTTTAGGAATTTTTTCCCTAAAATTAAACTAAGTACCTGCTTCCTTTTTCTTCACAATCATTTAACTCAGTTCAAAAATAAACAGAAACAAAATAGAAATTTTCACTATGAAAGGTAAATGAACTCAAATACTGAGATGGATCTTTGATATCATCTGTGTAGGTAAAGCAGCATCATGTGAATAGAATACTGGATGGATTCAGAAGACTGAGATTTTCATCTTAATCATTCTAAAAGGATCCACTCAATGAGCTGGAAGGCTTTTCCTTGCTCTTTTGTTGTTGTTAGTAATTTTTTAGGTACCAGTGTAGCACTTGGTTATATGTATTTTATGATCTGTAAGAACCGAAGAGATCAGGACAGCAAATGGTTAATTACGGGAATTGAGTGAACCACACTGACTCCATCTTGTGACTCAGTTCTGGAGCTAAATCAGTTCTCATTCTACTCAATTATGGGACTAGTCCAATTTCCGTCTTATGAGAAGACTTTATGGCATTGTTTGAACCTAGCCCTGCATGGCTGGAGAGCTGGACGACTTCTACCTGCTGTTTAAAGACAATTAAGTAAGGACCTAGGTTATGCTGAGAAGAAGCCTAGTCAGACCCAAAGATTGATGCAAGGAGTTTTCTCACAATTATACACGTCAAGCAATTTATCCAAAAACTGGCCTTTTACTGGTCAATTAGTTATTGTTTTCCTGTTCTTTTGATTGTTCACAGACAATTGGGTGGGATCAGGACACCTCTTGTCTGATTTCAGGGAATTGTACCTGTTCACTCTCCCACTCCAACTTGGAAAGTCCCTAATCTTTCCTCCAAATAGAAATCAGAATACCTGATGTTGTATCCTGGCTCCTTGTTTCCTTTTAATTACTTTGATTCTTTTTAATGTATAAAAATCTGCCTCTTCTTGTATTTGAGGTCCAAGCCTAAACTGAGGAAGTCTGGTCTCAGTTTTTTAGTGGCAATTGCTGTACATTGCTTAATAAATTGAAATGCTCAGAAGCTCAAACCTTTGTTTCCTCAGTCATTTCTCCTTTAACCTACAACAGAACAACCCATTAAATTTTTAATGATGCCTTTTATTTCATTATTGGTAATATGGGAATCACCACTTACACCAAACATTAAACTTTTTATTCATTTCTGGGTTACTTGAAATGACTTCTCAGACTCAGTTTCCTTGTCTATAGAATGGGAATAACAACTGCAATGCTTATATGAGAGTGTTGCTGTAAGGAAAATGTTTTGTATACCTGGGAGCATGACACAAACATGAGTTGTAAGGACTTATGTCAATCAATCAATAAACTTTTATTATCTTTCAGACAAATTCAATCAGCTGTGAAATGATGATAATATAGCTCCTACCTACCTCACGTCTAACATACACGATTGTTTTGTAAACCTTAAAGTGCTAAATAAATGATGTCATCATAGTCATTGTCATTATAATTATTGTAGTCATTCAAAATTGAAATCAATTAGCATAATATAATTTAATAATAGGACTTTTGGAGAACTAGGTCTTTACTTGGAAATTTTTTGCTTATTTGAATTCTGCACAAAATTTTCCAAGAATACAGAAAAACACTGGTCCTGAAAATCCTGGTATACTTAAATCTTTGAACATAGCGTATACCAAAAACAAAACAATAGGCCTTAGTAAAAGCATATACATCTTTTAGAGGATATACACTCTTTTATATTAATACAATATTATATTGTGTTAATTAACACAGGGAGAAAAGGAGGGAAAAAAGGGAAAGGAGAAAAAAATAAGAAAATAATGTCATAGTGGTGGGCTACTACTGAATTATATATGGTGTAGCTTCACTAATCAGGGGCTCAGAGCCTCTGGGTGGGAGCTAGAGTGATCATCCAGTTCAGTAAGAGACAGAGCAGCAGCATAGCAGGAAAATAATTGAAGATCCTTTACTCTTCCTGACCAGATATTGCTCCCCTGCTGCAAGAAAACAAGAGTCTCTGATCCACTCTTAACCTTAGGCTCACTCTTTCATTGCCAATGGTGGTGGGCCAATCCCTTGCAGACTCTATGCCCAGTGGGGTAGATACTTAGACTTAGGAGTCTAGTTGTTTCAGCAACTTTCCATTTGGTTAAGAAAATAATGATGAATATTATCTGGTCCTCTAGCTTTATAGTTTTCAGGATAGTCTAGAATTTCAGTAAGAGACCTTACCATAACCATTCTGGCATTTACTCTAGTAGCAAACACGTAAGCTTTCTGTTTCTCATTTGATACACCTTGGTTTTGTTGAGTTTAGATTTATTGTGGCCACATAGATAGCCAGAAACCATCCACCTCCCTCTTTCTTTGAGGATTCTGTCTGACCCCTGATTCCTTTACTTCTCAGGCCTCTATAATAAAGTGTTTAATTGTCACTGAATATTTATTTTGTGCTTTGTGGTGCCTTGTGACTCCTTGAATCACAATTACCTTTGACATTTTCCTTCACTTACTGATTAAAGGAATCTAGAGTTCCAGATATACTTTTATTTTTGAATTCCTTTATACATGTTTCTTTCTTGTTGCTTTTAATTTGGTGTTCTGTTTCTCTACTGCATGTGCCGGCTAGATATTGATGTAATCTTCAAATGACTTTCTGCAAATCATCAATAGCTCTCTCAAGTCACTTCTGCCACAGTGGTATTTGATGTCTGTCCCTAGGAGTATTCCTTAATAGTTTCCCCTTTCTTCCTGTGGTTCTCACTATGGCAGCAGCTGCCACATATACTGCTGTGTGAAGGTCCTGAAATGTTTTTATATCATCTGCCAAATACAATAGGAGAATGTGAATGTATGATATTTCACAATGGGTAAAGCAGATACCAGTTTTTTTTAATTATTCTTTTTCTGTAAGTGGTCTGCAAATTGGATTCATGTCATCAAACAAAGAAGGCTTCTCAGAATTCCAGACTGGTATATCCATCTTCTTTTCAAAGACATTTGAAAGTATAGTGCTGCTTAAATTAAAAAAAAAAATCTTTTGTTAATAGGTATAATTTCTGAAGTTTGTATTAAGTGAATTTTTTCAAATGTCCTCAAAATCTTCATTTTTTCCTTCAAGTTTTAGCATTATTTTGAATAAGTATCTCATTTCATCTAATCTAGATGTAGGGATGGAGCCTTTTTTTTTTTTTGCATGTCCTGCAGTGCTCAGTAATACATTGTTGTACTGTTTTGTGGTTTGAACTAAATATGTCATTGATCAAAAGCAATATGTAGCATTTGGCTATAACTAGTGAAATTTGTTTACATTTATGGTTGATATAATATGTATGTATAGTAAATTATTATGTTTTTATTCCATTTCCTATATATTTGTGGTTTGCCCTCTTTAGTGTAAAGTCTTAGTAGTAGTAATGGCAGTGGTAGCAGTACTTGTAGTATCATTATTTGGAGGTGTGTCTTAGAGCTTAAAGATTGAAGTCTTGAAGGAAAAGTATCTCCTAAATATCCTTCAACGTTATTGTCAGAAATGGAATAATGACCTAATATAATATGTTAAATTCAAAAATCTAAAACAAGCATTTCTTTAATAAGTGTTTACTATATGCCCATCATTATGCTAAATGCCAAGGATGCAAATATAAGCCAAAGGAAAGGTAATTCCTTCCCTCAAGGTATTTACATTCTAATGTAGGAAGATAAAACATAAAAGGTAGCTGAAAATCAGGGAAAAGGAGACAAGGACTGGGTAAGGAAGTCTGGAGAACAAAGGATTACTGGTCTGGGCCCTTCCTTTAAAAAGAGGTTCTGGGAGAAACTCATCTGTGGAAGAAGGGGGGTCTCAGAGATGAAGGGAAAAGACATTTAAGACATGGTGACCAAGTCAAGTGGTGAAGCAAATTAACTTTGTTAACATTTCTTAAGTTTATGAAATAATAACCTCTGAGCTATAGGATAACTGTTGCACAAAATACCCAAGGGAAAAAAAATGGGGAAAATGGATTATCTAAGATCTGAGCAGACAGGACCAAGTTACAGAACTGCAGATGGAACAGATGGAACTATATTATTTGAGCCATCTGTTACTATATGCAGTTTTTCTCAATGCATGCTGTCCTTACCATGTCCTTCAAAACACAAAGAAGTAAAACTTCTACTACTTGTGTAACATTAAGATGTCCTAGATAAATCAGGTACACTGTATATTCAAGTAGTGCAATCAATTTGCTCGTGCCATAAAGACAAATTGCCATCACTTCACTTATCCCCAAAGAATGTTGTAAAAGTTTCTCAAACAGTTATTTCATGGCCGATGCCTAAATTTGCTTCTTTTGAAGCATATATCACTGTTTTACTGATTTTATGAGTAAAAATCTTTCTCTAGAAATCACAATATATGAGGAACTTAAAGTCATTCTTCCTATTGGGAATAATTCAATGATTTCCATAAAGCTGATGAGACGAATAAGACATGTTTGGTTTGGTTTGGTTTTCTGAACAAGTGTGACACAAAAATTAATAACCACCCGGACATTCAAACAGAACCTGTCACTTCTGAATGGGATAGTTCTAGAATTCCCATTTGGAGCTCTCTTTGTGTTTTAGCTGGGTTAAACCACCCAGCAGTCACCAGGTATCACTGTACATCCTAAACACTTGGACTATGGAAGGGCTCTTGCTAGGTCCCAAAGGATTTCCCCATACTTTCTATTGTCAATATAGTAATGATTCCCTCATGATGTGTAGTGTGTAAATAGTGTTGGCTTTTTTGCTCTAGTTCACCATCAATTACCTATTCCAGGGCATGTTAAATGGAGTGGCAGTTTGCCCCTAAAAATTAAATCCCAAAGCAGTACATTAATATAATCACCCACTGATAAGTGGATTTAGAGCAGTCACATTTCAAATGGATCGCACAAACAGTACAAATAGCAACCTCTTCCACGTTAGATAATAAAATTGTTCTGCTTCTGTACTTACTTAGTAGCAATATTCTTCATCCTTACTTTCCCTTCCCAGCAGGGGGAGTTTGTTCTTAGAATTTATATCTGATTTAGTTTTATTCTATCTCATCCTTCTCATGACATCTCACTCCAAAATTTATCATCAGGGTACTGCCATATATTCTCTGCCTCTCCTTTAACATAGACTTGATGCTTTAGTTCCTGCCCTGCATCCCAGTGATGAGGGTACAGTCTCTGGGAACCCCCTTGAACTCTCCTTGAATCTACCTACTAGATCTGGCCTCTCCAGAAGCCATAAGCCTTTCCTTATCACTAGGCCCAAATCTCTACCTGGCCTAGCCCAGCTGCTTCCCACCCTTAATCCTATCAAAATCCCATTCTCTTGCTTCCTGGAGTCTTGACCTCTAGTCACCCCTGTCCCAGCTGGATCCTCCTTAGATTCCTCCTCAAGACCCTCCCTAAACCCCTCCTCTAGTCACCCCAGACTACTTGAGGACCCCTCAATCCCTCCCACAGTCTATCTGTATATGTCTCATCTTGCCTCCATGAAGGTGCTCAGATTCAATCTAGCTCAGTATATTGAATCTGGCCTGCTTGTGAAAACAAGCGTCACAAAGGGTGGGATTTCCTAAGACAACCCAATATGGTGAATCTTTAATAAACTTTGTCTTTTTCCTTGACTGAGAAGGCTTGAGAAGAATTCATTTGGCAGGAGCTGGCATGTCGGTATTTTGGAATCTTGAGCACCCCTAAAAACATATGGTTCCCTACCTCACCATTTTTGTTTAACATCATCACCAGGGCTTCTGATGGATGAGAGTTTGTCCTATGTAGCCACGTGATACGTGATACTCAAGTCCATGATACTGATCACCAGCTATTATTCTGCTGCTGCTGATGAGGGTTTGGGGTGAGAGGTGCTCGACACCCCAAAGTACCGACACACCAGGTCCTGCCGAAAGAATTCGACTCAAGCTTTCTCAGCCAAGGGAAAAGATAAAGTTTATTAAAAGTTAGCCACATAGGCCTGCCCCCAAGACATCCCACCCCTTGCGACACCTGTAAGGAAAGAGGGCCAGATCAATCCGAGCTAGATTGGATCTGATCGCCTTCATGGAGGCAAGATGGAGATTATATACACAAAGGTTGTGGGAGGGATTGAGGGATGGTCTGGGGTGACCAGAGGAGGGGTCTAGGGAGGGACTTAAGGAGGAGTCTAAGGAGGAGCTTGAAAGGACTGGGATAAGTTCAGACTCCCAGGTGGGGGAAATAGCTGAAGGCTATATGGAAATGAC
This sequence comes from Trichosurus vulpecula, assembly GCF_011100635.1. Taxonomy (NCBI): domain Eukaryota; kingdom Metazoa; phylum Chordata; class Mammalia; order Diprotodontia; family Phalangeridae; genus Trichosurus; species Trichosurus vulpecula. The sequence goes on along the minus strand of NC_050576.1, from coordinate 93,473,314 downwards.
AGGCTATATGGAAATGATCAGGATTAAGGATGGGAAACAGGATTAAGGGCAGGAGGTCTTGGGAAGACAAGATTAAGGGTGGGAAACAGCTGGACAATAGAAGACTGGGCAAGGTAGGCATTTGGGCTTAATGGTTATAGCCTCAGGCCAAGGCCAGGTAGAGTGGGAAGATTCAAGGAGAGTTCAAGGGTTCAAGGGGTTCCCAGAGACTGTGCCCTCATCACTGCCATGGCTCTTATTGAACTGAATGATCGATCACTGTAGCTCCTGCCCAGGGCCCCTCAGTCTTTGATTGGTGAAGCTTTACTATATGCAAACCAGTAGCCCATATTCCTGATTTCAATCCCTTCCTTTCCCTTCCTTTTCTCCTTCTTTTCCTCTCATTTCTTCTCTTTCCATCTCCTTCCTTCTCCTTCCCTCTCCTTTTTTTCTTCTCCTTTACTCCCTTTTCCTTTTTCCCTCTTCTCTCCTTCTTTCTCATTTCCACTCCTTTCCTTTCATTTTGATTTTCTCCATTCTTATATTTTCTCATTTTCATTTTCTCTCTCTTTCCTAATTCCTTCCTTGTTTTCCTTTTTAAAAAAATCCAAACAAAACAAGTAATAAAAGCATTGCTATATACATCGTAGAAGTAGAAAGAATTGAACATGAATTTGTGAATCTCTATTATTTAAGGCTGGTTATTTTCTGAGTATATATTAAATTAACCTCATAACTTTTAAAGTTATTCTGCTTGTCTGTGATTACTTCTACCCACCCTCATGTTCTGCTCTGTATTTAAGGGTAGGGGAATTGATCTTGCTTCCTCTCACTATTCTTTGCTCCCCTGGAGGAAAAAAAAAAAAAGGAAAAATAAACAAAAGAAAAGATTTGTAAAAATTTCCCACATAAAACATGTCTCCACATAAACCATGTCCAAAACTAAATGTCTCATCCTGTATCTTTAGTTAACTGCCTCCTTATCAAGATTCAGGTAGCATGATTTGTATCATTATGGATCATCTGTAATCTGGGTGGTCATTACATAGATCTGTGTTCTTAAGTCTTTCAAAGTTGTTTTTATTTACATTTTTATTATATAAATTATTCTCTTTACTTCTTCCTGCATCAATTTATATAATTCTTTCTAGGTTTCTTTGAAACTGTCTCATTTTTTAAGGCACAGTAATACACTACTACCTTCATATAGCAGAAGTTTTTCAGCCATTTCCCAATTGATAGGTTTAGTTTCCAGTTCCTTGCAATTACCAGGAGAAAAAAGTTACTATAAATATGTTTTTCACATTTAAGACTTTCCTCTTTCATTGATATCTTTGGAATAAAAGTCCAGTACAAACATTGCTGAGTTAAAGAACATACATAATTAATTGATGGGTCATTTTTGCAAATTAAATTGCAGAATCACCCTCTAATTCATAGGTCCACCAAAAGTATATTAATATTGTTGGTTTCCTATAGCTGCTCAAACATTTGTTGGTTTCCTTTTTTGTTGTCTTTGCTTTTCCAGCATTTTCCTGCCATGCTGGAGTTCCCTGTCTTCTATTTCTTTCTCTGCCTCCAACCTGTCTGTCTCCAGACCCTGCCCAGGACCCTGGCCTTTAGTAAGACTCTAATTAAGTCACCATCACCAAATTCTTTGGTTATATTCCTACTCTAATCTCAATAACTTCACCCTTTTTATCTCCAACTGTGAGAACAATAAGAAAATGATCACTTTTATTCATAGAAAGGCTTGTTAATTATTTTCCCTCTGACTCCACCCATTATCCTTAATTTCCCAGACTAAATACTAAATCACCCCCTCTGTCTAGCACACACACACACATATACATAAATATGCATGCATGTATACATATATATATATATATATTATATATATACACACATATGTGTGTGTGTGTGTGTGTGTGTGTGTGTGTGTGTGTGTGTGTGTGAGGTATGTGTGTGTACTGCTTTGTATTCTTATATTTGTTTCCCTGGAACTTAACATAGTACCTGGAACATCATATATTTATCATCTCACGCCCACGAATCTACCATTGCTAGTGAGCCATTTTCTCTAATCTGTTCTTAGGTTTCTTAGACAAACAGAAATATACATACTATAAGAATTTTCATTTTAGAAATTTAAAACCTCTAACAACTGAATATAGGAATTTTTAAAAATTAATATTTATTTTTAAGGTTTTATGAATTTCACTTGGGTGAAAGGCAATTTTCTTCAGTTACCCAGGGTCCAATTTTCTTACCTTGCCAAAGAGTGAATGAAGAGGACCTGAAAATGTGAGTGCATAAAGGACCCAGTCCCATAGATGCTCAGAGACCATGTCCTAAGGAGGTAACTTTACTGACTAAATAAAACTTTATTAGTTTGTTTATTTAAAGAAAGGAAACATTTATGATTTTCACTTACATAGAATAACACAAAATAAAGGCTGAAAAAGTGGTTCTGGGCAGGAGTCCTTCTTTGATGAATTGGAAGGATCATTTTAAAAGTATTATACTTCAATTAATTCCAATGTTATATAAGCTATTTGGGAAAATAAGCAAAGGAGTTCTAACAAATCCCTTTTATGACACAAATGTGGTGCTGACACCTAAACCAAAGCCACTTATAGACCAATTTCCCTAATAAATATTAATGCAAAAATTTTAAATAAAATACTAGCTAGGAGATTGCAACAGTATATCACAAGGATCATGCACTACGACCAGGTGGGATTTATACCAGCAATGGAAGGCTTGGTCAATATTAGGAAAACTATCAGCATAATTGACCATATCAATAACAAAACTAACAATCATATGACTGTCTCAATAGATGACAAAATATAGCACCCATTCCTATTAAAAACACTAGAGAGCATTGGAATAAATGGAGTTTTCCTTAAAATGATAAGTAGTATCTATCTAAAACCATCAGCAGGCATTATATGTAATGGGGATAATCTAGAAGACTTCCCATAAGGTCAGGTGTGAAACAAGGATAACCATTAGTATCACTATTATGCAACATTATATTAGAAATGTTAGCTTTAGCAATAAGAGGAGAAAAATAATTTGAAAAAAATTGAATAGGCAATGAGGAAAACAAAACTATCACTCTTGCAAATGATATGATAGTATATTTGCAGAATCCTAGAGAATCAACTAAAAAATACTTGAAATAATTAACAATTTTAGCAAAGTTGCAGGATATAAAATAAACCCATGTAAATCATCAGCATTTCTACATATTACCACCAAAGCCCAGCAGTAAGAGATAGACAGATTCCATTTAAAATAAGTGTAGAGAGTATAAAATATTTAAGAGTTTACCTGCCAAGACAAACCCAGGAATTAATGAACACAATTATAAGGTACTTTTCACACAAATATAAGTCAGATCTAAGCAAAAAAAATCAATTGCTCATGGGTAGGCTGAGCTAATATAATAAAAATGATAATTCTACTTAAATTAATTTACTTATTCAGTGCCATACTGATCAATCTACCAAAATAATTATCTTACAGAGCCAGAAAAAAATTATAACACAATTCATCTGGAAGAAAATAAAAGGTCAAGAATATCCAGGGAATTGATGAAAAAAAGTCCAAAAGATCTACCAGATCTAAAACTATATTATAAAGTACCAATCATCAAAACTATTTGGTACTGGTTAAGAAATAAAGTGGTGGGTCAGTGGAATAGGTTAGGTACACAAGACACAGGAGTAAATGCCTATAGTAATCTACTGTTTGATAAACCCAAAGACTCCAGTTTCTGAGATAAGAACTCATTATTTCACAAAAAAACTACTGGAAAAACTGGAAAATAGCATGGCAGAAACCAGGCATAGACTAATACCTCACACCATACACCAAGATAGTGTCAAAATGGGTACATGATTTAGACATGAAGGGTGATACCATAAGCAAATTAGGAGAGCAAGAAATAGTTTACCTGTCAGATCTATGGAAAAGGAAAGAATACATGCCCAAACAAGAGATAGGGAACTTCATGAAATACAAAATGGACAATTTTGATTACATTGAATTAAAAAGATTTTAGACAAATAAAACCAGTGTAATCAAGATTAGAAGGGAAGTAGAAGTCTGGGAAACAATTTTCACAGCCAGCATCTCTGATAAAGGCCTCATTTCTCAAATATATAGAGAATTGAGTGAAAGTAATAAGAATACAAGTTATTCCCCAGTTGTTAAATAGTCAAAGAATATGAACAAGTAGTTTTCAGACAAAGAAATTAAAGATATCTATAAACATTTGAAAAATGTTCTAAATCACCATTGATAGAGAAATGCAAATTAAAACAATTCTGAGATACCACCTCATACCTATTAGATTGGCTAATATGACAGAAAAGGAAACTGACGGGTGTTGGAGAAGATATGGGAAAATCGGGACACAAATGCATTGTTTGTGAGTTGCCAAAAGACAATCAAACCGTGAATACTCTTTGATCCAGCAATACCATTACGAAGTCTGTATCCCAAAGAGATCATGAAAAAGGGGAAAGGACCTATATGTACAAAAATATTTATAGCAGCTCTTTTATGTAGAAAATCATTAGAAACTGAGGGCCTGCCCCTACATTGGGAATGGCTGAACAAGCTGTGGCAAATGAAAGTAACGTATGCTATAAGAAATGATAAGCAGGCAGATTTCAGAAAAACCTGGAATTACTTATATGAACTGATGTTGTGTGAAGTGAACAGAACCAGAACATTGTACACAATAACAGTAAAGCTGTCTGCTGATTGACTATGAATGATTTATCTCTTCTCAGCAATACAATGATCCAAGATAATTTCAAAAGACTCATGATGGAAAATGCTATCCACATCTAGAGAAAGAATTATGGAGTCAATGCAGATCAAAGCATAATATATTCACAGTTTTTGTTTGTTTTGTTTTTTTTGTTGTTTCTGTTTTTGTTTTTGTATTTTTCTCATGGTTTGCCCCTTTTATTATGATTCTTTTTCCACGACATGACTAATGTGGAAATATGTTAAACATGATTGTACATGATGACGTATCAGATTACTTGCTGTCTTGGGAAGGGGAGGGGTGAGGGAGGGAGGAAGGGGGAGAGAGAGAGGAAAGGGGGAGGGAGGGAAGGAGAAAAAATTGGAACTCAAAATCTTATAAAAATATTATTAACTATCTTTACGTATAATTGGAAAAAATACTATTAAAAACAAAAAAAAGTAGCATCACACTTATTGCTTATGTCCAATGGGGGCCATCAGGCTGGGGAGCACAGATTATTCAAATAATTAGTTAGAGAGTTCCCAGACAATTTTGATGTATTATCAGTTTGCTTTACAAATAAATTCCCTCCCATGACGAGACAACAGTATTCTTCAACCTGACAAAAATCTGAATTATCACAGATTTGGAATTAATAGAATACCAACAATGAAGTCTGTTTTGTGGGGACTGGCAGGGTAAGAATGTGAATCTTAGGCCTTGAAAGCACCTAAGTAGTCATCTAATCCAGACCTTACCTGAAGTATGAAATTCTCCTATAATATCCCTTAAAATAAGCTATCTGGCCATTGCTTTGATATTTCTAGTGACAAGAAATTCCAGCCTATTGAGGGAAACATTTTTTTTGACAATAGAAAAAATATATGTTTAGTATATAATAATAATAATAATAATAATAATAAAAATAATAATAATAAATCCTTGAACTGAGAATTGTGTATTTAAATTCAGTGCACATGAATCTTTTCTAAATTTGTTTTAATTTTTCTTAAAGCCTTTGCTAAATCAAGATGTTTTCTCTGGAAGAAATGAAGGACAATTGCATCATAAACAAAAAAAAAAGAGAAGAATGAAGAGCTATTTCCTGAAGCTGTAAGCATCTGATTGACTCTTTTTAACCAATTTGTGCTAGCATTCCTTACTCTATTTTTGGAAAGATCTGAAAGAATCATGTCTTCATGTATAGAACTCCATAGGGGGAAGATGAGGTTAGGCATCACATCAAGGGTAATGCCACTAACAATTCATTCTGAATGCATTTTGCATCATACTTTCTCAAACTGGAACTATGCAAAAAATGAGTCATATGTGTACCTTGGGAAATTAGCAAACACACTCTTATTTTATGCTTGGAAAGCTCACTGTGTTCTTTATTCACAGTATTATGCTTCATTACCAAGCATTTGACTCTGCTAAAGTCCTGTGTGTGGAGACACTGATCAGGATATCTCCTATCCAATGAGAGTGGGGAGTGATATGAAATTCAATGTGCTTTTCAATGGGTGTCAAGAATATACTGCTATGATATTTTTTATTGGCCAAAAGCCCACACATAGTATCTAATTTACTCTGCAGTATACATGTTTGTTATAATTATTAGTTCTATGATTCTTCCTTTTACCATTTCCCATTCTTTTACTCCTTTATGCATTCCTTGAAGATATGACACCCTCTCGTCACTGAGCCACGAAATTAACGTTCTAGGTAAAGATAAAGTTAATTCGAACATTAGTCAGATACTATTTGCCAGAAATGGATACACTTCACTTGTGATTCTGAGTTTCATTATTGCTTAATTTTTTTTAATTGATCCATACTGGAAAGATAACTCTGAGACCTATTACACAGCAGCTTGCCCTGGACTTTGGCCTGCTAGTTTATGCCACAAAGAATTGAGATTTGGAGGAGGATGAGTCAGTCATGGTAAGACTTTCTCCTAGCATGCCTGAACTCTGCATTGGGGCCAAAAGGTTTACACAAATTTCTAAGGTGTTTAGGGTCATTAGATGATTGGTTATAGAGAACACAGCTAAACTATGCTGACAATTTAATTTGGATAATATTTTTGTGGGATTAACCAGTTACTATGGCTACTGGTTACTGCAATCAGCATGTCTGAGTAAGATTTATCAGGAGAGCTTCCTAATGAACAATGCGATTGTAAGTATAATAGAACACTGGCCAGTGAGCCCAGTCCTTATGAGCCTACACAAAATGCTAGGATGTTAAAATCCTCCTGTAGACTGGCTATAATTGGTTCCATCATCACTAGGTACATTATAAAAAGGTGCTTCATTAATTGGTTACAAAACTTAAAATACAATACATTGAAAAGGCATTACTTACCATATGCCTTGCCCTTTTTAATCAGACTCTTTTCTCACTAGCTGTATTTCAGTGAGAGACAATGTTTCAGCAATCTGGCTAGCAGCTGTTGTGGGGGTGAAAGACCAACACAAGCCCAACAACAAGCACGCTACCAGAACGCTGCAAAAGCCCAAGTTCTTTTAATATGCTTTACTAAGGAAAGCAACATTAAGGGGTTAACAAGCTTATTTTAATCCAGCATACAAATATCACTCACTTAGTTCAGGGGAAAAAACCAGGACCCTGAACTTCAGAGCAAAATACAAAGTACAAACATCGACAGACAGACCCTGTCTGAATCAAATCCCAATACGTAGTTACCAGAGTTTAACAAAGTCCCAACATCCAGGTTACGAGCTGGAGGGCTCTTAGCTACAGCTGCCTGGAGTCTCCACATCAGCGTGCACCACCAAGAGTTAGAGCCCTGCGCAAATAGCTCTGTCTTCTCTTCTTATGCCATTTCAGACCTCATCAAACATCATCTGAATGACCAGAACTTAGGCTCCTGTGACTGACTCTTGAGTTAGCCCCTCCCCTTAGTACCCTGGGAGCTTCACACCCACATAGGCTTAGCACCTAATAGGGGTTTGGGCCTGGGGCTTAGCACCTAGTAAGACTCAATGAAATACACTGAATTAATCAAAGGAAACCAAAGCCAAACTCTTCAAGGGTACTTGGTTGAACTGAGTGCTAAGAGCCCATTTTGTTTACCAACACAGACAATAAAAAAGGAAAGGCACTGTCCCCATCCCAATTTGAGATGGTTATGTGGCTTGGAAAAATTAGCATCTGATTTATACCTCTTTGTGTTTATTCTTCCCACTTCTAGGTGAAATAGATGGAACACTGCAATAACTATGCGAGCTCCTAAAAGATAGGAGAGCAAGCTACCATCAGGATTAGGATTTGGATCCATGCAAGGCTTATAATCATCTAGTCCAAATTAAGGACTTGAGAAGCAGAGAATGACCTTCAAGACCAAGCTCATTGGTAACAGAGACGCAGACTTACCCAGCATTGATATTGCATTTGAATGTGAAGTTGGTGGGGCCAGTAATATGTAGAAAACTGAATTAAGTCTGAATTCACTCTTTTTATTGCTTAGGTGGTATAGAGGTGAGTGTGCACCCAAGTGTTGGGGAGAGATATGTTGGTACTTCTATTCTTGCTTTATTTTCAAAGTAAATATCCTTTTGTAAAAGCTTATTAATATTCATTATTTAAATGGAATCGAGACATTAACTACTGGAAACTAATGGTTGAGAAGCTATATGAGAAAGGGGGCAGGAGCCAATATATTAAAGAGCATCCCAGCCCCTCAAGAGTACCCCTGGAACCATGAAAGGGAGACGTAGCCAGCTTCATGTTAGGAGAGTGTGATTAGAGCAAATAAGTATACAACACACGGATCTTTGTCTAAAGGGCACCTCTACAGCCTTTCTGGATAACATATGGAACTCTGACTAGTTCCTAGATACTCGAGCTACCCCTAAGATGACAGGCAACTGAGAATCAAGGGAAAAGACTTTTATTTTTTGTTTGTTTGTTTTTGTTTTGTTTTATAGGGGGAAGGCAGGGCAATAAGGCTTAAGTGACTCGCCCAAGGTCACACAGCTAGTAAGTGTGTTAAGTGTCTGAGGCCAGATTTGAACTCAGGTCCTCCTGACTCCTGGGCCGGTGCTCTTCTCACTGTGTCACCTAGCTGCCTGGAAAAGACTTTTAATAGAAGAGCTACATTTTTCCCATTATCTTTAAAAGCAAATGTTGAGAAAGACAGTTTGACCCACTTTCATATACTTTATCTCTCTTGGATTTCTAGACATGAGTTCAGCAAGGGGTAGTTGAAGTTTCTCACTTTTTTCCCACCACCACCAAGAAACAAGATACTTCTAAGACTGGTACATGACAAACCTGGGAGAGGAATTCCTGTATTTCCAGCTCCTGGTCACTTCCTTCTGCCTTTTGGTTTCCTTTTCTAAGTGTAGGTCAGAGACTATGAAAATAGATGAAAATAGACACACATTTGGGTTTTACCTCACCGCCTATCCCAGTTTAATTTTGAGGAACTTATGCTGGCTTCAAGTGGTAGGGCCATTCATCTCTCCCTGTTCTATAACCAGGCATGTAATTTAGACTGAGTTCAGTAACGGGAGAGCTTGACCTCTAATGAGATGGATCAAGCCCTCACAGTAGTGGTGAGGGGACATATTCTTTAAATTATTGTATATTATGGCTTATATTTAGGTTTTTTTGCAAAAATAAGAAGGTGCTCAATGTACACTACAGATCAGGTATGGGACAGACAGATTGTTGTTGTTTCTTGTTCATCCTTCAATCTTGAAGAGAACCAATGACATTATGAGAGTGATGTTTTAACTTGCACATGAATTGGATTTAAGTGGGGCAGAGCTGTGCAAAATCATCAACCTCATTCTCTCCACCACAGTCATCAAAGTCCAGGGGCATGACAAAAGTCAAGATGACCAGCAATGTCCTAGGATACAGTAGGTCTGACAGATAAATTATTCCTCTACACAAAAGGCATGCTAAACACAAGACACTAACAAACATGTATTTGATACCATCAAACTTAAAACAAGATTCAGTGATTTAATTTCTAAATACTATAATAACCAGAAAAGAAGCTAATACTTAAATTGTATTACTGCATAAAGAAGTTTCCAGAGTTTCTAATTGGTACTATCCAAACAAATCCCATTATGTGTCTACTTGTAAAATAGCCATGCTTGAACTAATCATCTTGTCAATTGGAATGATTCCTCCCCTGTCACAACTCAGCTATGACCCAGACTTCCAGACCTCCTAAATTCACAAGGTCCCCTATATTTCTTAACTTGTCCATTTCTCAGGTAGGTACTCAATAACCCTAGATAAGGAAACAACAAAAACAAAAGAGCAGCCCCGATCTAGGTTCAGGGTTGCTTTAGGAAGGACACAAGCCTCAACTGCTATGTGCTGACAGTCTCAGGAGGGCTATAAGCAGGATTTAGAACACCACCCCCTTTGTCCACTCCAACTTCCAAAGGCTGCTTAAAATAGCGCTCTAAAGATTCAAATCTCCAAAGATTCCAGAAAGTAAGAAGGTTTTGTTTAAGTCACTGAATCATAAGCTCTTCAAGGTCTAAAGTCAGTAAGGATATTCAAAGTAAAAGATCATTAGTGATGAGTCACACATGGTTAAAAGCAGGCCCTCAAAAGTTTCCATATAGTCATCCAGAACAGAAATGGAAGCTTTCAACATGCTCTGTCAGATGGCCCTCACTACACCAAGCTCAACCATTTATTGGATTTAGAGTTACCAAGAGATCATGAGTACAGGTATAGTTGGAAATTGGCCTCTTATACAGAGTTTTACTCAACATTGTAGTCTTCATAGAAAGAAGACTGTTAATATTGTCTCAGGTGGAAAAATATAATCCTGTCATGGGGGACCAGGAGAACTTCCTTAACAACTTTTCCCTTCCATGGCTAAATATGTTTTTTAAACAGGGTAGGATGTATTTTTTTTCACTAGTTCCCTGAAATGTATGTATCTTCTGGAATAAATCAAATGAATAACTAGAGTGCTTATGTCTTTGTATTTTTTCATGACTTTTCTTCCTTTTTAATTTTATTCATTTTCTGTGGTGAGTAAAATATAGCCTATTCCAATGACTACTATCTCTTTTGTTCCTTGACTACCTAACTAATAGCTAGGAACCCTGCAACCCACATTTGTGGAAATCTAGACACGAGCTATGTAAATGTTTTAATTGGAGATTTTCTGGGATTACTTCCAAGTTGAGGTAATAAGGCAAAGAGAAAGTCTTTGGGTTCAGGCCTCCAGGATTGAACCCTGTGCATGCAAGGCCATAGAACTAGAAGTGTTATGAAGAAGCAGTCTATAAAATGCGAGTTCTAAAATAAATATATTCATAGAGCAATATGTAATTTCATTAAATAGCTAAAATTGAATTTAGCTGTTTAGCACACACCTTGCACGTTGTAGTGGATTTAACAACAGGCTTGGAATGGTGGATAGATTATAAATCTTTGTGGCAAATAAACTATAGTTCAGTTACCACTGCTGACACTGACATTAGCTATGTGATGATGTTGGGGTTGTTCAGTAATTTCAGTTGTGTCCAACTCTCTGTGATCCCATCTTGCATTTTCTTGGCAAAGATACTGTAGTATTTTGCCATTTCCTTCTGCTGCACATTTTACATATGAGGACACTGGAGCAAATAGGGTTAAGTGACTTTCCTAAGGTCACACACCTAGTAAGTATCTGAGGCCAGATCTGATCTGAAGTCTTCCTGATTCCATCCATTGTGCCATCTAGCTGCCCTATGTGACCAAAGACAAGCCAAAGAAACTTTCCAAGCCCTAATTTCCTCTTATTTAAAATGAGAATACTAATATTGATATTATTTAGGGGAGAAGGGCACAAGCAAGCATCTATTAAGGGCCTATTATGGGCCAAGCACTGCAATAAGTACTTTACAAATAGGATGTCATTTGACCCTTACAACAACCCTGTGAGGTAGCTGTTATGTCTACCCCACAGCATTGCTGTATGAGACTCAAATGAAACACTCTGTATCTCATTAATATAAATATATATACGTATATGTGTGTGTATGTGTATATGTATATACACATTTATATATGCATATATAGAAACATTAAAGCAGTATTTATACATCTTTTTATTATTAATCATTGAGGAATTAAATATCATTGGATCAAATACAGATGATAAATATGCAAAATACAGATGAACATTTAACACAATATGAAAGTATATGAAAAATACATGTGAAAGGTCTGCATGAGACGAACATGAATCAAGAAAACAAGATTGCTATTAGGAGCCTCTACAAGGACATTCTAGCAAGAGATGGCTCAAGACATTTATCCTTAAGATACTGGGCTAATAAGCAAAGACATAAGAAGCCAGAAAATAAGAATGACCAAGAGAAACCATTGACATACTAACAAAATGTTCACACAGAAACATTTTTGAAAGTCCCCTTTGATTGAATAAAAAATTGAATGATTTATTACTTTTTGGTCAAACCATCTAACCCAGAGCACAGGGAACTCACTACATATTGTAAATTTACTAATATATAGTAATTGGTTTATGTATAGATACCCAGATGAATGAATCTACACATAGACACATGTACTAATGTTAAAGCCATCTTGCTCTCTTCCCTGTTGCATGTTTCTGCTTGCTTTCCACATCCTCCAAGGTAATCAAATTAATATTATGATTGCTTTTGCAAAGTAACTGATGAATTACTTCACCATATCTGTGACAACCTTGACCAAAACTCTCTTCCTTGGCTACCACTCCTCTATGAACATTTTGCCACCAATTAGAATGCAAGCTTCTTGCAGACAGGACTGTATGTCCTCTCCCCTTTTCCCCCATAATTTTTTTTTGTATTTTTAGAGCTTAGGTAAGTGATTGGCATGTAGTAAAAGATTATATATATTTTCATCCATTCAGCCACTTACCTCTTCATCCCTTCATTCCTTCATTTATTGAGGAAGCTTTGTGGTCAACAAATATTTGAAAACCAGAATTCTTTTCCCATTAGTGATTTATTTAACACCTTCTATCCTCTGATCTCACATCAATGACAAGGCAAATTCTATTGCTTAACTTTTTTACTCAATATTGATCAAATTTACATATGTAGCACTTCTTCTGATCCAATTCCCTCAACTCCCACTTGCATTCATTGATGGAGTCCCCAGAGGACAAATATGACTTCTTCAATCGGAGCTTTAGGGGTAACCATAAAGGGTTAGAGTTTCTAGCAATATATGTTCTCAGCCAGTTAGTCCACAACCATTTTTAAATAACTTTCTATGAGTCAAACAGTCTTCTGGGTCCCCAGCAGTGTGTTTTCCACTATCAACCAACCAGTTTATATAATTAGCTTTTACACAAAGGCTTTCTTGAGAAGATAGGGCAAGAAGAGTTGCTATTAAACAATTCACAAAACAGAGAGCACAATCTCACGTTGCACACACTGGGTCTACAAGGAAAGTAGCCTCAAAGGTGAAGCATATTAAGTATTGAATAATACATTGATAGAGCAAATATAGCCAAGTGGTACAACCTGACATGTCACTGAAAGTCTTTTCTCCCTTCATGATGTTTTCATAAGGGTGTAGCTGCCCTAGATATAAGTTTCTTTTGTGTTCCATGTGTTCATTTAACCCATAGCCAGGATTTATTTCCATAAGAAGAGGTCTTGATTCCTGAAGTTGTCATCACCTAAAATCAGTTTCTCTGCTAGTGGTTATTAGTGTTCCAGTGGTAGATGCTACCATCTCCAGTTGCCTGTGAGTCTTTGTATTAGTAACCAAAAATGAGCTCCTTAGCACTTAGTTCAACAAGTGCCCTTGAATAGTTTGACTTTTCTTCCCTTTGAGTAATTCATTGAACCTTACTAGGTGCTAAGCCCCAGACCCAAACCCCTATTAGGTGTAAAACCTTAATGGGTGTGGATTGGCAACTAAGGTGGGGCCCAAGGTGGGGCTAACTCCAGGGAGGGCCTAGTTTACATGTCTGGGAGAGCAGAGGCTTTTAGACCACGTGGGTTTAAGTCCACCTCTTTGTGACAATTCTATGTCACGTGGGTGAGTCGCATGTGTGACTCATCCTTGATGCTAAAAAAGATATAAAAACCAGGGGTTGGCTGTCTGTTCCTTGGAGCTCTCTTCCCACAGCAGTGGTGGTGCATGTGACTCTGGGCCAGCTCTTGTTCTGAGCTCCAGGGCTGAACCTAGATGTTGGTAACTATGAATTGTATTGGGTCTGTCTGTTGATATTTGTAATTTGCTTGTATTTTATTCTGAAGTTCAGGGTACTGGCTTTTTCCCCTGAACTAAGTGAATGCTGTCTGTATGCTGGATTAAAGTAAACTTGAACCCCTTCACCTTGCTTTCCTTAGTTAAGCAGATCAAAAAAACCTGTGCTGTTGGCAGCTTTCTGGGTGCTGGCTATGGGTGGATCTTACACCCCCACAGAAGCTGCTAGCTGGATTGTGGAAACAGTCTTCTAATAGAATGTCGGGAATATTCATTCATGTAAGATAAAGAAATTAAAGAGAAATAGAGAGAGAGAGACAGATAGAGACAGAGAGACAGAGAGACACAGAGAGAGACACACAGAGAGAGAGAATTCAAAGCAACATGTGTTAATGGACACATAATGACTAGATGGGAAAGAGAGCAGCTACATTTCACATAATCCAGTACATCACTATAATACTACTTCACCATGAGGAAGGGAAAAAAAAGACTGAGGGATCATCAGGTTATTCCTTTTCCATGCAAAATCATTTCTCGTACAGCAAATCCCAATTTACTAGTTCTTCTTGGTTCCATGACCGAATAGATAGTTTTCTTTTATCATCCCACAGAATAAAACCTCCCGGTTACATGTGTTGCATTGGAAACGGAATATTTGTGCATGATCTGTATAATAAATCAGGAAGAACATATATGAACATACCCTAAGGACTGAATCTTCATTGGCTAGTTTCTCCATTACAAATGTATTGATATTCCTCTTTTCTCCTAAAAATATATGTGCAAGAAATGGAGTGCCGCAAGAGCATAGGCCAAAAAAAAAAAAAAAACCTGATGGAAATAGGAGAGAAAAACTGAACTTTGCATTTAAGCAGTTTATGTAATCAGTGATTTGTTGTGCTTTGTTGAATGGGACAATTAGAAAATTAGCAGAAACTTTTGTCTAATGGCATCTTCACTTAACTATCCATGTTACCATATCAGTTGCATTCAAATAATAACTGTATTAACAGAAAAACAGATATAAGGACATTTTAATAATTAATTAGTATTTACAATGCACCTATACACAGATTACTAGGTGCTATAGGGGTATAAACTCCATTAATTATTTGAGTTGGCAAGTCATTCATGCTTTCCATACTGTGTGATTTTGTCAAAGTCCTTATAGAAATAAATCACTAATTCAGGGAAATCCTATACAGGACTTACTGAGAGAAGTTAAAGCTGTTCTCTGGGCTTTTAGATATGAATTGCATAAGAATGAACAAAAATATTACAGTAGTGCATCTGTCAGCCTTTGTTCTTATAAGAAGACTGATATCTCCTTTTCTTGTTATATATTATCTACTTGAATATTTTTTATGTTACTGTCCACCATTAATGGGATTAAAGCACCCCAGAACTGTAACAGAATTTTATTTTGACCAACTAGAGTTGGGTTTTTTGTTTGTTGGTCTGTTTGTTTGTAGTGGTCAAGAAGATACTGGGCAGATATACCATACTCAATAAATAGAAGAGAAGGGATTGCTAGAGAGAAAGAAAAGAGAGAAGCACGAAATAGAGACAGAAAGACAGACAAAGACACAGACAGACAAAAAGAGAAGAAACATAGTGGTAACAATAAATTATCAAGTTTTATAAAGTACAAGTATAAAATCTGTCAAAATTATTTTATTAAGTTGATCTTTAATGATAACATTAAAATATGATATGAAAGCCTTACAAAAAAGCAGATGGGGAAGGATTATTAACCACATCTGACCTATGCCCAGAGGGGCTTCGTTGGCGGCCATAAAAGAACAGACATCTTAAAAAGATAAGCATTTAAATCAAAGTCCCTCAGCATACCAATGCTTAGGCTCTATCTAGTTCTTGTCATCAAGCCAGGACACATTCTGGAATGCCCAAACCTTGTAAGTCTTATCTCCTTTAATCAGAGGTGTCATAAAATTGTATGACTTGTCTAGCATTGTATGTAAGGCCTGGGTTAGCTCTACTAGACCTCAAGGCTAGTGTAGCTGTACCTTATAATGAACTGAGTTAGTTTTGAACCAAGAGTCCTGCCCTGATAAAAAACAGTAAGCCTCTACAAAACATTCAAATGACTTTCAGATGGCCCATTTTCCTATTCTTGCAAGAACAAAGTGAGGGAGGGGCCAGTCATTTTACTGTTTCTCTTTTAATTACTAGAGGCTAGAAAGTAACCTAGTATCATCTATTAATTTTGATATTGACACTTATGTCTAAATAAACTCCTAATAACACTTTTTAAGTAAGTCATCCTTGTAGATATATATGCAGTCTTCATATGCCCATAATACATTTTTACATTATCCTTGGATGTTTTTTCTTCCCTGAAATTGTGGTATTTCATAAGCCACAGCCATGTAGCATAACTGGAAGAATATTGATGTTAATAAGCTGAGCTTTGGCAATAGGGAACAGCTTGGGATCATTAAATGTACTTGGGAATTTTCCAAATGGATCCAGTCTGGTGTGTTCCAGCTATTTAATTCTGTCTGCATTATCATTCTCTATCTTCATTGTTTGTCCGTAATATATGTAGAATATATTTTTTTGTGACAGGAACTATTTTTTGTATGTCTTTGTAAACCTAGAACCTATGAGAATTCCTTGAACAAAAGGGATTAATAATAAAGACTTGTTATCAAATCAAATATATTCTCTTAATCACTGACTTAATCAGTGATCTAGCCATAGAACTGAATGTCATGACCTGGGAAATATACATTCTTCATCCACTTTGTTTGCTTCCGTGAATTGTTAGACCCAACACTTTCGAATACCTATGGATTATATTAGACGATCCCTCAAGTATTCTGGGGCTCAATTAAATGTCAGCTGCAAACAGGAACAGTAGTTGGCTAGTTATATACAAAAATAAAACCCAAAGTCACTGCAAAAAAGATCCTTTGGCATGTACCATTGAGTATTGTTAATTATTATTAAAATAGCTATTCGTACTTTCTTAACTAATTCAAGTAGCAATAAATTGTAAAATAGTATTTTGTCCTTTCTTTTGTTCTTTTCTATAATAGTTGTGGGGCTTTGTTTCTCTGAGGAGGCCAGGGAGCATGAGTCACAGAGATCAAGCAGTCCAGGAATCCAGGTCTGATGTTGCAGCCAATGTAGCAGTGATGCCCTGAAAAGCAAGAGTTCTCAGACTTCCAACCCAGTAAAAAGGAGCAGCAATACCAGCTCTGAATATTTGTTCTTTCTATATTTGTGAAGTAAATATTTCTTCGTAAAAACTATCCAATGTAAAGTAATAAAATGGAGCTCTGGTACTAGTCACTGGGACCTAAAAATAGTCAAAAGGCACAAGCCAGTGAAGATTTGAGGGAAAAAAAGGGAAAAGAGACAATGTCAAACCCTTGATGTTTGAGAATGTGGGGTAAAGGGAAAAGGTGGAATATAATAAGCCTGATTCTGAATGCAGTCAAGGTAAGTAAGTTACACCTATATATTATTTCATTTACATACTTAAATATGCTCTTGTGATAGCAACAGATGAGAAAAAATAGATAGATAGATAGATGATAGATAGATAGGAAGATAGATTAGAAGAAAGAAAGAAAAAGAAAGGAAGGAAGGAGGGAGGAAAGGAAGGAAGGTGGGAAGGAAGGAAGGAAAGAAGGAAGGGAGGAAAGAAGGAAGGGAGGAAGGAGGGAGGGAGGGAAGGAAGGAAGGAAGTTAGGAAGGAAGGAAGGAAGGAAGGAAGGAAGGAAGGAAGGAAGGAAGGAAGGAAGGAAGGAAGGAAAGAACCTCAGAAAGAAAGAAACTGGATTGTGTTTTCATTGGTATAGGGTGGATCAGTGTGCTTTCGATCACTAGTAGTCTAAAAGAGTTGTTGACCAGGGTGCCGAAATGCTAAGTGACTCGCCCAGGGTCACTGAGGCAGTATGTAGCTTTGGACTTGAATACAGATTCTCTTGTCTCTGATCCAAGGTCTGTAGATTACTCTAAAATATCCCTATGTAGTACATATAGGAAGATAGACATACACAAAACTGTACATATTCTATATGGACACATACTTATGTATTCACTAAGATCTTGAGTTTTGTAAATAATGAAGGGGTTTTGCTTCCTTGTAGGATTAAACTTGAAAATTAGAATGGTGTAACATAACTTTTATACCAAGAGTCACTGAAATATTGGTAAGTATGCAGAAAGGAAAAAAATATTTGATTCTATAAAGTTCCTCTGTTAAAGGAATGGTTAGATGTATACTATCAGAACTCTTATTAGAGGAAAAAGACAGATTTTTTTTTCTAGAATTTATTTTAACTATTTATGCAAATGTTGACGCCTTTTGGTTTTCTATTTTAAACATAAAATATTAGAAAATTTCCCATTATTAGAGAATACCATTAAAAACTCTGTGTAGATAACTCTTGCCAAATTTTCCAAATGCATGAATTAGATAAAATTGTTATGGAAAGCATAAATAGCAGCATGCATATAAAGAGTTGTAAAAAGAGTTACTGCTTCTCATGCCAAGAGTAATTATATCAATTGAATACTCTCAGCTCCATCAGCATTATTGTCAAGAGGCCAATGAAAAGGTGTATTGCCTTTTAAACTTCTCTTATAATGTGTAAAGGAGCTTCTGCCAATTTGATTTTCCATTAGTTTCGTTTTTACTATATCTCACTTTGAACTTATCTCGGTGAAACAAAATATAGCACAAACTCATGAGAGATCCAAGGTTAAAGCGATGTTCTCCTGGTATCAAGGCATCTGGTTAGCATAAACAATTTAGCTTGCCCCAGTGCATTCAGTTAAAGTGAACATAAAATGCAAATTTATAAACATTTTACACATGCATATAGAATGCCAGGTTTTCAGACCATTTATTTCGGACAGTCAACAGTGAAAGAAACATAGATTAGATAAAATAGTATATTTTTCCCCCTTTTGTAACTAGTCAGGAGGTCATTCATCATTCAACCTTCCAAACAAGGTACTGAAAAACCTTCTCCTTTGCCCCTTTTCTAGATTTTCCTGTCATTCCAGGAAGGAAGAATATCAAAATAGTTTATATCAAATTTTCAAAAGTTACTCATGGAAAATATGGCCTACAGGTTGGTAAGGTCAATTAATGGATGAAAGGGATCACCCTTGGATTGGTTTGAAAAAGCTCAAAATTACACTAAACATTTTAATCTGTTTGCAAGTAAATCTAGTCTAGCCTTAAAACTGTTCAGTTCAACGGATGCATTTTGTTTTTTATATCTCAGTGATTCCTGGAGAAAACCTCCACCCCATCCCTCTCTCAGTCACTTACACTCCCCAACACTACCCCATTTCCTATAACCAAGAAAAAAAATGGTTAAATGAATGGAATCAAAACAGGGATTACAATGGACAGTGTACGCAGCATACTGTTCTGGTAGGCCCTGGTTTTTCTGTCAGGGCAAGGAAGGTATGTATATTCATTACTTATTGGTTAACAGCATTGCTCAGAATTAGACTTCCTTTGAAAATTGATTTCATTTATATAAATCTAGTTATTATATGTATTTGTCTTCTGGTTCTGCTTATTCTATTTTATATCAACCCATCTAAATCTTACCATGTTCATCTGAATTCCTAATATTTTCCATTTCTGACTGGTTCCCAAAATATTTCATTAAAATTACATACTTTGTTTAGCCATTCCCTAATCTATGGTCTTCCACCCTGTTTCCACTTTTTGCTACCAAACAAAAAGTCAAAAGTCAACATTTTAGACTCTTTATGTTAAATTCAATATGAATCCCTTCATGGGGAATAAAGGCATAGTTAGGAAATTTTTCCTTTTACCTGAAATAAGATTGTATTTACACATAGCTGCTATATCAAATCATGGCATGACTGTCTTATCAATGTTATAGATCATGCCTAAATATGTTAGGGAGTGTCTATACCAATTCTGTGGAGAGAAATGCTACTACTTGGTCTGTTTATTTTAGGTGCACACATATTAATATATATAACATCTCCTTACTATTACTAAAATCTACATAATTTTCCTTTGTCTCATTGTTCTGCAAGGTATTTATTAACTGTTACTTACAGTAGTGAAAGCCATGAGTTTTTTCTCAAAAGTTCATTGTCTAGGTGGACATCAATGGTAGCATCCGTGGATTTCAGGAAAATAAATAAGCCATGGTAAACAATATCTTCCAGAAACGTCCCTAATTTTGATACATTGAAGATGTGGGTGGGGGAAGTATTATTAGTGTAGTATTACTACTATTAGCAAGTAGCATTAGGTATTCAGAGAAAACAGCCTATTGGTAGAGATAAATCTGGCATTTATCAAGGTGCATTATGATTTCAGAGCAGCTTGAGATGATAATGCTTGGTATTTGCTGTCATTGCCTCTTCTCCCAGAATCTATGAAGTGGAAGGATACTGAGGAGATAGTCAGAGGATAGCTAAAAGTAACCATTGACGGGCATAATAGTGATTCAAATATAAGTGAGACCAGCAAATAATTCTATTGACATAAAAGCATCCACTGATTGGCATGTAGTAGATGTATAATCAATATTCATTGATAATGCTTAGAAATCAATGATTGATTTTCCTTTGGATGTGAAGAAACATGTTTATTCAGTATAGGCCTCTCAAGGTTGTTAAGAGAGAAGGGAGAGAGAGAGAGAGAGGAGAGGAGGAAGGGAGGGAGAGAGGGAAGGAGGAAGAGAGAGAGAGAAAAAGAGAGAGAGAGAGAGAGAGAGAGAGAGAGAGAGAGAGAGAGAGAGAGAGAGAGAGAGATTTTCAAACATATGATGTATGTTTTTGCAAATGATACCAGTGCTAGATTAAACCATGCAAGAGAGCTGCTCAATGAGAAAGCTGCTCTCCCAGAAAGTAAGCTCATAGAGTTAATATAGGGTTAGTACAATAATTTTTTCACTTTCCAGGGTTTTCCTTAGACAAGTGAAGTAGCAACTTACAAAAGTCATACTGTAGCCTCAAAGACTTAATGTATGTCCAAGGTACCTAAAATGGAATTATTCAGCTCCCCAGCCAGAAATGTCTGTCATATGTTCAAAATATGTTTCTCTCCTTTAACCTCGCAGGACCTCATTACTACATTTCTTTTCTCTGCCCTTGAAATTTCTGCCCCCCTTTCCTCATCACTGCCCTCCTCTTTCTAGATTCAAACCTTGAATTATCACTATTATCTGTCTCTTCTTCTCCAACTTGCATGCTACAACCATAGGAAATCACACAACTATACTGATTAGGTTCATTATGCTGTTGCTATCTAATTTCAATTGAGTCCTTACTGCTTCATGACAGCAGTTTTTTTCCTCCTGATTGACTTTCTATCACACTTCCAAAAATATCTATTGTATTCTCTTTCCTCTAAAACTCCCTAATGTCTCTAATTTCCCTTTCAACAGAGGACCTCACTCATAGTGAACTGAAAAAACACAGTGGGAACATGTACCATAGACTCTATGTCTTTGATTAATTCTACACCTCAAACGCTTTCAACTAAACCTACCGTGCTCTCTATTCCTTTCCTTTAGTTTTGAAGTGGGGAGGGGGTGGTCAATCTTTGTGTCTTCTTCCTTTTAATCGAATTTCATAGAAAAAGTCATCTACACTGTTTCTTTTACTTCTTCACTAACTCCAACTTACTTTTCAACTCCTTAAATTTGGCCTCACATCTGACAACATGACAAATTGAAACTGGTCCTTCCAAGATTATTGATAATCTTTTAATTGCTGACTCCCATAAACATTTTTCATGTCTCATTCTTCTTGATCTGTTCGCAGTTTTTAAGACTACTGACCATACCTTTTACCAGATACACTTTCCTCCCTTAGCTTTCTTGCTAATCTTCCTGTTTCTCAGCTTACCTGTATGATAACTCCTTATCATTTATTTTGGTCAGATGATCATCAACGTGCCACTTCCTAGATATAAATATACGTGCGTGTTCATGTATATGAATGTATGTACGCACATGTATATTGTATACACATATATGTACGCACACATGTATGTGCACATGTGTGATGTGTGTTGCATTTATACATATATGTACATATGTATGTGTGTAGATTTGTATTCCTATCTAGGAATCCTAATCATAGATTCAATAACGGATCAGTTAGAAGCTGATGAGATCACAGAATGAAAGAATATATAGAGAAAAAAATTTGCTTGAGCAAAATGCCTAGCAGGATACCCATAATCAATGGGCAAGGAACCCATTTACTGGATATTGATGTGGACTGTTGTAGTAAAATACATTCAAATATTTTGCTTTGTTTCTCAGATGTATGTGTCTATAACAACTTTGCAGTAGGCTTGAAAAGAGCTTGGATGTTATTAACTTGAACAGTAACTTTCTCTTTTGGCTCTCTTAGTTACTTTTGTACCATCACTTCATGAGAAGAGTAGATTTCCTGTGGCATAACTACAATATTTGGTCTTTGTATTTATATTTTTTGAGCTAAAAAGAACATTACTGGTCATATCACCCAAGACCTTCATTTTACTTATGAGAAAATTGAGAGGTCAAGTGATTTATTTGGCATTGACTTTTTTTGGCAGAACAGGACTTGAATCCAGGTCCTCTGACTTCAAATATGATTCATTAGAGTCAACTATTTCCTCAATTTCTGAACCTTGCAGAAGAATCTTTCTAAATTTTGGAATCCTTCTTAGATACTTGATTCTCACCTGAAGCTATGTAAAGAATGAATGTAAATACTGCTATCACCAGTACTTTTTACCTGACATGCTAATTCTGGAAATGATCAGAAGAAAAAAAAAATCAATGTAAAAATATCAGTAATAAATAATAATTCTGTTCTTTAGGGTGATCACAGCCCTTGACTCATTTTGAATTCACTCTCTAGCTTTGCTAATCATATGCTAAAGCCCTTTGCCAGCCTACTGTTGTAACCTAGAGAGAAGAAATCAGGTTTAAAAAAAGGCAACTGACATGGCTAGAAACAGAAGAAAAAAGCTTTGACAGGAGAAGAGATCAGAAACCACTTAGTTCATTTCAAAGAAAGAAGAGATAAGATTTCAGAGTAATAAATAGCAAGAAAAAAATCAGGTCAAAGAACAATATTGAGCAGTAATGTTGTGAGAAACTGACCCTTTGAACAATCCAGGGCTAATAACTGTCAGAGACAAAATGCCGGATTACCCAGACCTTTGCTCTATTTGTATTGAATACAGAACTACAGGGGGCGGAGAGGGTTAGACAGCTAAAAATGTCTAGGCACCCTGCATGTTATAATACAATTTAGTAAATATAATTTGTAATACCCTTTACATGATGTAAACAAAACAAAATTAAAATACAATATAGCAAGCAGAGAAAGCTCATTTGAAAGCAAGATCCTTCAGAAGACTGCTGCAGTGCTTAAAAGGAGCATACCAATTTGGAGCAGATAAGTAAGGACTATTATCAGAGGGATAATAACCATCTCATATTTATGCATGCAGCATAATGAACTGAAAAGCACAATAAGGCAGATATGTTAGATTAGCATAATTTTATTCCACTATTCAAATGTATAAGTTGGAAATGGGTTTTGTTTCAATTACTGCATTCTCCATGGGTTTTAAACATTTTATTCAAAATCTATGCTATGTTTGAATCTGGTATTACTTATTCTCTGCCAAGACTTTATTTCCTTATTTTTTTAACCATCTCTCTCTCTCTCTCTCTCTCTCTCTCTCTCTCTCTCTCTCTCTCTCTCTCTCTCTCTCTCTCTCTCTCTTTCCCCTCCCTCCCTCCACTAAGTGCAGCCTCTCAGGCTCCCTCTGCTCTGGTTTGATTGAAATAGTGCTTCAAAATACCATTTGGACAATGTTGTCAATATATATTGTGGCAGTCCTTTCTAGTACTTCAAAGTGACATTTTGACTGCTACCTAATGCTATCTGATGTATCTGGCAAAAGTCTAAAACTTGAAGACAAGCCTGCACCAAGGAACCTTTGGCAATAATATCTTATTATCATGTTGCTTTCTTTGACCCAAGGTCCTTTGCAATAAGAACACTATATTGAGCCTGATTTTCCACTGTGTCCTTTAAAGAGTTCAAACACTATGTCCTATAATTTGTAAAGAGAAAAGAAAAGAAAAAAAAATACACAACAACCTGTCTTCCCACCTCCAGGATTCCCCATATAATTATGTATTCTCCAGATGTTTAAAAAGAAACTGACTCCTATAAAGCAAGTGGCCAAAATGGAAGACTAGCATACAAAGTCCCAATGTTTTATACAATCAGGGGCCTCTGTGGTTAAATATTGTTGTTTGTCCTTAGCTCTTGAAGAGGACCATGACATCAGGGAGATGATGTCATGACTTGCAAGTGAATAGGATTTAAATGAGGGAGGGCTGTGCAAAGTCACCAGCCTCACTTTCTCTTCTGGAGCCATCTGGGTCCGGTGGCAAAACATAGATGAGGACGACTGGAGAAGGATGTGGATACAGTGGGAGACCTAGTCCTTTTTAAGCCAAAGTCTTGAACTAGTCTCAGTTTGATTGTGACAACACCTCATTCAGTGATCAAAGATAGGTAAGAAATAAGGCAGAGAAATGGCCTCTTTTACCTAGACAAAAATATCAATTGGGGAAGGGAAGACCCTCAGGGTTTCTGGCCAAAACAGAAACAACTGCAGTTTACATTCACTCAGAGCCAATCAGGGCCCAAACAATGAGCAAAACGTGGGGCTTGGCCTGAGACCTATTGTTGGCCAGTCAAGGAGAACCAGAGTGATTTGGGTTTAAAGCATGGTCCTTAAGAAAAAAAATCCAGCCTTTAAACCCCGAGGTTTCAGTGATCAAAATTTACATTATTTTGGGATCTAAAGGACACTAGTATGCATTCCCCCCGTGACAAAATATGAATTTGTAGTGAAAATTATTTCTAAGATTAAAGTAATTTATACATTGTTATACATAATTATACTTTCTGTATTTTACTATTGTTACTATCTACACATAAATCCACCAAAATAAAATATCATTACATTCTCTAGTCGAAGGCCTACAGTTATTCACTGTATCTCAAAGTCTCTACGAGGATGTCACAAGTTCACCAACATCATTAAATACAGGCTTTTAGTTTAAGTGAATGACTGTCTACTCATTCTCAAAGTCTCCTAAAGCACAACTGACTTGTCACAGACACAGACACATATGTACAGACAGACAGACAGATACACACACACAAACACGCTCTCACTTAATAAACTGAACTCCTACTTAGGAGGTTTTGCCCTTGAATTTAGTTTATAAATTCCTGACCAGCTCTAAGAACCAGGTTGTCTTTAAGATCATTAGCAGACTAGATCAATTTTCTGGATTTTCCTACATGGAACTCTCTTTATACCCTATTCTCCACCCTCTCTACCCTGTGTTCCTTTCAAGCATGGTCTCTCCCTCTGTTCCTGTTAATTACTAATAAATCTGTCTCCAGCCCCAAATTTCTCACACCATCCACAGTTCAAAAAAATTGTAACAAACAACAGAATCGTATCAGGGTAGTTCAAGCAAGAACAAAAACAACACTTAAAAAAACATAAACAGGAACATTTTGCTCACTTGATTATACTTAAGAGAAGTGGAGGTTGAAAAGCACAGAAAAGATATACACCTTCTCAGGGACAAATAAATCAACCAAATTTAAAGAGGTCAGTTAAGATTGTACAAGCTGCTTGATCTATGTGCAATCTTGCCTGAGTACCTGTACTTAAGGGGAAATCAATGTCATTATGTTAAAATATTGAAGTATTTATTTTGTCCCTCTTTTTCCCATTCCTTCCACTACCTTTGCCATTTAATTGAAGATTTTTTCTTCTCTCTGTTTTTGAGAATATCCATTTTCATTCATTCATTCATTCATTCACTTATTCATTCATTCATTTATTCATTATTTTAGTATATAACATATAACTAAATATGGATGGTAATGATAAAAAGAGAGAAAGAAGGGAGTGAAGGGGAGGAGATTAAAATCCTACATGTACAATTAAGATGCACTTTATAAACTGAATAAGTACTCATTTTAGACTATAAAGGACCAACTGTGTGTGTGTGTGTGTGTGTGTGTGTGTGTGTGTGTGTGTGTGTGTGTTTGTGTGTGTGTGTGTGTTGTTTTTAAATTAAATCTGCCTTCTAATATCCTGGCTTACCACATCTAGTCCTTGAAATGACAAACAAACAAAAAAAAACAAACAAAGAAATGCTAAGAATTTGGGAATCTTAAAAACTTTATTTTTGTTTAAAGAGCTGATAAGAGATGAAAGCCTCTCCTTTTCTTAATTGTAATGATTTGCCTATCCTTAGCTAGTGCCTTATCCAGTTTGATGGAAGCTGATGTGAAGGTCAAATTTTAACGACTATTTGAAAGAACCACTTTGTTTTTCAATGAAAGGAAATTGAATTTGTCCAGGATATGCTTCATCAGTTTGACTGCCTGAATGGTATTGTGACAGAAGCCAGTATTAGTGGTTGTGTATATGTCATCTCATGACATGTATATTAGGAAACTATACTTTATTGTTTTGGGAGAATATATGTATCCTTTAATTAAAGGGAACTTTTTTCAAGTCACAAGATAGGAAGAGAGCTTTAATTTTTTTCCCGTTCTTAGGAGGGATTTCTCACCAAGCAATTCTGTTCCATTTTAAACAGGGCATAAAATTTAAAAAAAAAGTTTTATTATGCACTTTGAGATACATATTCTGATGCTTGAGACATAACAGCATTTTTGGAATGACCTGAAGAGTATGAATGCCAAAATATTCTTTGGAAAAATGACAACGTGTAGTATGATACTTAGGAAAAGAAATACTATGGGAGGAAAAAAAAGACTTATTAACATTACCTGTAAAGGACTGAATTATTGTTATCAAAATTCTAATGATTTTCAAATCAGTACATGAGTATGTTTGTCTAAGGATATTGGAAAAGGGAAGGGGTATAAAACTGCAAAAGATATTATACTAGTCATTATGTTAGTGTAGTGGGAACAAAAGGGAGGTCAAGTGTTTGTTATATTTGAAAACTTCATCTTTTTTTATTTGTCATAAAATTATAGACTTTTATTTCTCCAAGGGACCTTAGAAATTACTTAATCCATTAATCTTATTTTATAAATGTGACTGAGGACTAGGTAGATTAAGTTATTTGGCTAACATCACATAGCTAGTAAGACAAGTCAGGAAGCCAAATCATAACGGTATAGTGCTTTAAAAATACACACACACACACACACACACACACACACACACACACACACACATATTCCACCGTCAGCTTTGTATTTCTCCCATGAATGGATTTTTGTAACAAAAAACCAAATAATAAAATGAATTTTATAGAGTAACACTACCCCAATTTTCTGGTACCTGCTGGCTTTGTTTTTAATTATTTTTATTTTACAAATTTCCTGGGTTTTCTGGCTCAAATATTTACATTTTTTCCCCATTTTGCTTTCCAATGTATAACAGATGGCCCCTGTTACCTTCTGCTTACCAATAAATTTCAAACTTCAGCTGCTTTTCTAGAATTTCAATTCAAAACCCCACATTTTGCATAATAACCGTATCAGTGTTATAAATCAAGACCAAAGAGTAACAAATGTATATAATAAGCAAAAGCCACTTGTAAGTCAATAGTTTAGTTCTGTATTTAGCTCTAGTGGGGATAACATATATACATATGTATATATGCATGTGTGTATAAAGGTTGGATAAAGTGATTATCAAAAAGAGGAATTTTATAAAACTATGTGAAAATTCAACTACATTTTAATTTACTGAAAGTAACTCAGTAACTATTTTAATGTTTAGCTAATGCACAAAAATGATTATAGTTGCTAATTGCTTTTACCTGCTGCAGGTATGTTTGGGCCTTACCTCTCTCTTTCACATAGGGATATGTCTCACTTTTTTGCATTTAGTCAGTTTCATGTGATTTGAATCCTATTTTAAATTCCCTCAGATAGCTTAAAGAAATTTATTCTAACGTGAATCATATTAGAAAGCAAAATCATTAGTACCTAGCAATTAGGCAGATGTATATCGTAATTGTCAATATAGTAAAACTGGAATGAGATGAAGGCAGAGATTTTTACATAGTTTAGTTGCTGGGGTAGATTAAGAGAAGAGAGGATCTGGTGACAATGTAGACTGATGAACTTCAAAGGAAATGCCAATATGCTTCCTCCAAGAGGAACTGGCAGCCAATCATCCCCTTTCTCTTGTGCAATAGTAAAGTATGACACTTGATGACCTAACTCACAGGGTGTTTTGAATAAAACATACTATAATTCTTAAAGTGCTATACAAATATATTATTATTATTGTCATTGTTATATTTGGCTTGCAAACATCAGATTAGTGAACTTCATACAGACTTCACTATAGTGGATATATGCTGAGCCTGAAGTCACAGACTCATCTTCCTGAATTCAAATCTAGCTGTTTGACCCTCAACAAGTACTTTAACCCTGTTTTCCTGAGTTCCTCATGTATAGAATGAGCTGGAGAAGGAAATGGAAAATCATTCCCATATCTTTGTCAAGAAAGCCCCAGGTGGGGTCACAAAGGGTCAGACATGACTGAACCAATTGAATAACAAAAACTGTGGGTATATTTTTAAAAGTTTATAGACAGTGGGACTCTTTAATCTAGTTAGAATAAAAATTGAAATTGAAGCTCAATTCTTTCCTTTTACAGTCAATAAATAGTGAATGGAGACTTACAGGACAGTGAATCATTCACTTTTTTATGTATTTAGGAACAGAAATGGTTCCCTCCCCAGCCAATCGGCTAAGTAAGAAGATAATAAGAATTGAAATTTTTAGCACTTTAATGTATGCAAAGTTTTAAAATGTCAGTTATTATCTTCTTACTATTATTTGAACCACACACACACACACACACACACACAGAATTATGAGGTAGATTGTACAGATATTTTTATGTCCATTTTACAGATGAAGAGAGTGATCATCTGGAGGACTTACAACCTAAGAAAGATACTTTATATATGAAATTCCCTTTTCCAAACTTTTTAGAAATGACAATTCTATTCATTTTTATTTTTATATACTATTGAGCAAACCTCCCTCATTACTTGGTTTCGCCGTAATTAAATTGAGGAGCTAAAGCCAGGTGATACATAACACTGGCATTTACTTATCTCTAGTAAGTCTCTGACCTCTTTGTGGTTGAGGCCAAAATTAGTTTACTGGAAACATTTTGTTAATGAAATAAATTATATTATGTAGTGTCTGTGGACAGATAAGCATTGGGAGGACAATGAGAAGGGGTCGACTATTCTTGGGATTTTACTCAGCCTGTATCGTCCCCTAGAAGATACCTGTTGAGTCAATGAATCTCCTTTATTGTTCCATTCTTTGCCACAGCTCAGTCTTCTTTTCTTTCTCAAACTCAGAGCCTCTTTTTAAGCACTCCTTCTGAGATAGCTTCCTCTTTTTGTACAAATTGCTTTGAAAGTGGCCCAATCTCAAATATATTTGATTCATGGAGATTCATAGGCCCCTTGTTCACACTGGGTTTTCATTGTTTGCTTCAATCAAAAAGTGTTCTCACCTGGTCAAGGCAATGGAGATAAAATGGGAAAGGTTTCAATCTGGCTGTTTTACATGTGATTCTTCTAACTTTCTTCCATTTCTGCCAACATCTTTGTGTTTTGTTTTGGTTTTTTTGCCTAAAGTGCAGTTTATTCTTAATAACACTTAATACACACATTGGGAACTTGGCATGTAAAACTCTTTTAAAGGACATCTGAATGACTGTATTCCTTCTTTAGAAATTCCACAAAGCAGACACATGGTATTTGGGATGACTAACTTTGACAGACTTGGCTCTTCTCAGAAAAACAAGGTTCAAAGACAGCTCCAAAAGACTCACGATGGAAAAAGCTATCCACAGCCAGAGAAAGAAGAACAGAGTCTGAATACAGATTGAGGAAAACTATTTGCTCTTTTTTTCTTCTTTTTTGGTTTTGTTTCTTCTTTCTCATGATTCATTCCATTGGTTATAATTCTTCTTTACAGCTTGACTATTGTGTAAATAAGTTTAATGCTAAGGTATATGTAGAACACATGTTGGATTCCATGCTGTCTTGGGGGGAGGGGGAAGGAGGGAGGGAGAAAAAATTTGGAACTCAAAAACTTGTGGAACTGAGTGTTGTAAACCAAATGGGTTTTTTATTGTGATATTCTTTTTCACATACAGGTACAATTAAGAATGACACCTTTGACCATTGATGCAATAGATACAGTAAAAATGTTGGACTTTCAGTTTGTGAGACCTGGGTTACAATCCTGATTCTGATACATACCATCCATGTGGTCATAGGCAAAATACATAATCCCTCTAAAACTCACTGTTTCACATACACCTAGCAGAGGTATTGTTGGATCAAAAGCTAGCGCTATTTTTAGTTTAATTTGAAAATGTCTTCCAGAATAGTTGGACCAAATACCAGCTGTACCAATAGTCTATTAGAGTTCCTGTTTTCCTATATCACCTTAAAATTTATGTATTTTATTTCTTTTCTCATCTTTGACAAGAAATTCCAAAAAGAAGACAGTAATTTGTTCAGTTTTCTCAACTGTAAAATTGCAAAGTTGATCTAGGTTATCTCTAAGGATAGTTGTAGCTCTATATCCTTTTTGAACACTCTCAACTGGGGAATAGAGGAACAAGCATAAAAGAGAAAAAAATCTTTCCTTTATGTCCCTGAACTTGAGGTAGAAATCCAAAATCACACACACACACACACACACACACACACACACACACACACACACACACCTATCCATCACCATCACTATCAACTCTGTCAACCCATCCCTCTTCCAAATTTCCCGTATTTTGTTAAGGTCACCATTGATCTTTAATACACTTCAGTTTTCAACCCCTAGAGACCACTTTTATACTTTTTCCTGATCCTTTCCACATCCTATCAGATATCATTTTGTCAATTTCGCCTCCATAACACTCCTCTCACCTATCCCTTTCTTTCCATTCACACAACTATCTCAGTTCTAGACCTCATAATCTCAGGCCTGACAATTACAGTAACTTTCTAAGTGGTCTTCTGATTCCAATCTCTCCATTTTCTAACTACTCTACATACAGAAGCCAAATTTAAATTTCTAAAATAGATCTGACAATATCATGCCCTTACTAAAATGTTTACAGTTGTTCTTCACTGCTTCTAGGATAAAATATAAAATGGTCACTATATCATTTAAAACCTTAAATAATGTGGTTCTTACCTATGTTCTTTTATGTCATTCTCCTTTACTCAGTCTTCATTACAGTCAAACTTACCTGCTAGCTGCTCCTCATTCACAATATTCCATGTCCTTCCTCCATGTCTTTGCATAGGTTGTCCACCATATCTAAAATATATTCCTTCCTCCCTTTTACCTTGTAGAATACCTAGGTTCTTTCAAAGCACATCTCTATCATCATGTCAAATATGAGACCTTTCTTAATCCTACCATTAGTTATGATGGGGTGCTTGGATGTCTGTGTTTGGACCCCAATTTTAAGATCGCATTTCTCTCTAACCTCAAAACACTATCCCTGGCAGTTTCTCCCCAGCCCAAGACATTATGCCTAACAATTACTCATGAGTGGGCCCCAGAAAAACATTTATCTCTCTCCCTGGAAGAGTAACAAACAACACCTATAGTATTTATTAGTTTGAATTGGCTTTGTACTACCCACTGGATTATCTATACCAACTCACTACTCCCTACCACATTATACACATCCTGGACTCCTTATTATGTGTATCTTAGACTTAGACATATGTATACTCCCTTCATCTATCTTGTCAAACAAGACATTGACGGGTAGCAGCCTGGGTATTTCTCAATCAGCCCTGACTGCTAGTTGACTTAGTTACATTTCAGGCCTAAAACCACACCTCTCTGTAGGCCCTCTTTGAGCTATTTCCCAGTGAACTCTGGCTAAAATACCTATGTAGTAGATACTAAATGTGCATGTTCCTTTAAGAACTGAGCACTCCTTAACCACTCCCTAATCCCACCATAAATCAATTAGTTAGTATATTTGGCACATGTTTTACTATAGTTTATCCTTTATAAACTTTAACTGTACCCCTCTAAGGTTGGAGGTACCCTAAGAACCCTTGCCCGCTGAAAAACATAACAATAAATCTTTGCCACCTTGACTTAAAGAATGCTTGAGACCGTGAATTCATTCCAGAAGGCCCTGTCAGGTAACTCTAGTCTTGGGGTTCCTGGACTTTGTCAACTCCTATCAGATAGTGTTTTCTCTTTAGTATTTTTTTAATATTATTTTGTTACATTTCTCCCACTTCTCAGTAACTGCTCCCTTCACAACATAATCACTTTCAGAGACAATAAAGTATAGCTAAGTAAAACAAAGCAATACATTGGCCACGTCTGGAAATGTGTGGCTCCTACAACAACTATAATCACCATGTCAAGTTTTTGTATTTTTTCAGGGGATTGGACCAGAGGACTTCTAGGACTGTTTCCAGTTCTAAACCTTGCTATCTTGTGATAGCTGTACATAAAGTTGGAGGTCTATTGGAATTCATGGAATGTCCTTGGACGTGACCACTGTTCACTGTACCGATCAGAATTCTGAAGACTTTCAATTGTTTTTCTTTGTTTTACTGGAGTCAGTATGTAAACTTTTTTTTTTCTGTTTCAGTTTACTATATTCTGTACTAATTCATATAAACACTTTCAAGCTTCTCTGAATTATTTAATTCTATCATTTTTAACTACACAGTAATATTTCATTATAAATATGTACTATGTTCAGACACTTTTCAACTAATGGGAAATGAACAGGCACCCAATTTCCTACTATTTCTTTACTATGACAAAATGTGCTGCTATGGATATTTTTTGCATTTATGGAAACTTCCCATCTCTCTATGATGGCTTCACATATGCCTAGCAGAGTTATTGTTGGATCAAAAGCTAGTGCTATTTTTAGTTTAATTTGAAAATATCTTCCAGAATAGTTTGATCAAATAACAGCTATACCAAGGAACTATTAGAGTTCCTGTTTTCCTATATCACCTATAAAATTTATATATTTTATTTCTTTTCCCATCTTTGCCAAGAAAAGTTTTTGTAATTCTTGTTTTTCTTATCATTCATAGTTTGAGTATTTTTTAACATAACAGAATAAACTAAAACACTTAGTATTCACTACGTGCTAAGCACTATGAATATAGATAGAAATGTGAGATAGTTTCTGCCCTCAGGGATCTTACATTCCAGTGGATGAGATAAAATATAAGATCCTTGAGGTCAGAGACTATTTTACTTTTGTATATATACATATGCATATACATATAAATATAAATATGCATATATATATATACACTTGTATATATACATATATATGTGTATATATAAATACACATATATACATGTGTGTGTATATATATATGTATATATATGTATATATATATATACATATATATACATATATACATACAAATACTCACACACACGTACAAACACACACTCTTTTCATAGGCATATTTCTCTTTCCCCCTATATCATCCCCTTGACAATCAAACCGCCAATATCTTATTTTAAAAGTAGTTCAGGGGTCAGAGTCAAGATGACAGACTAATAACAGGGATTCACCTAAGCTGTCCTCCAAACCTCTCCAAATGCCTTTAAAAAATAACTCTAAACAAATTCTACAGCATCAGAACCCATAAAAAGATAGTGTGAAACAAATTTCCAGGCCAAGACAACTTGAAATGTTGGCAGGAAAGGTTTGTTGCACCAGAGTGAGAAGGGAGCACATAGGCTACGCCAGCTCAGACCTGGGCCCATCAAAGCCAAAGCAGACCTCAGGGAGACTGGCAGCAGTGGTGGTTTCCAGATTTCTCTGCCAACAGACATCAAAGACAACTCGGAAAGGTCTGTGGTGTATAGGTGAGAGTGGAGCGAAGTCCAGTACAGGCTGCCAGCACAGCCCCTGCCACGGTAAACCAGTAACAGGCCTTGGAAGTAATTGAATCATCAATGGCAGCAGCAGTGGCTGCTTGAGCTTTCAACCTGCAGATAGTAAAGGAGTCAATCAACTTGTCAGAAGGAGATTACATGGGTCTTTTTGCTAGCACTGAGGCAGCACTCTTGCTTTGCCCATACTTGGGTCTTGGTCACAGTTATGTGTGGCAGTTCAAGGGTGAAGAACAGCACTAGCGTAGCAGAGCTTGCAGCCACAATGGAGGGGGGACCCTCCTCACAGTTTCAGAGCAGAGAAGAGTGCTTGTAAGGTAGCTTACAGATCAGAGCACAGTTCAGGAGAGTAGGAAACACCTCTCCTTAAATTATACCACCTTGGAAGCTCTGAAAATGTACAGATCCCTAAAAGTATTTCTGAAAACAGCTACACAAATCCCTGAATCATGGAATCCCTTCCATCCTGGAAGCAAAGCCCTACTTTAATATGGAGTTAAAAGCCAGGTAATAGTCTGGGGAAAATGAGGAAACAATAAGAAAAAAAAAAAAGAACTTTGACTATCAAAAGTTACTATGCTGATAAGGAAGATGAAAATACAAACTTAGAAGACAACAAAGTCAAAGCTCCAATATCTAAAGCCTCTAAGAAAAAATATGAATTGGTTTCAGGCCATGGAAGAGCTCAAGAAGGATTTTGAAACTCAAGGAAGAGAGGTAGAGGAAAATTGGGAAGAGAAATAAGAGTGATGCAAGAAAATCATGAAAAACAAGTCAACAGCTTGGTAAAGGAGACACAAAAAATAATGAAGAAGATAACACCTTAAAAAACCAGACCAGGCCAAATGGTAAAAGAGTTCCACAAAAAACAATGAAGAGAAGAATGCCTTAAAAAGCAGAATTGGCCAAATGGAAAAAGAGGTCCAAAAGCTCACTGATGAAAATAATTCCTTAAAAATTGGAATGGAGCAAATGAAAACTAATGACTTTATGAAAAATCAGGAAACAATAAAATAAAACCAAAAGAATGAAAAAAATAGAAGATAATGTGAAATATCTCTTTGGAAAAGCAACTGATCTGGACAATAGATCCAGGAGAGATAAATTAAGAATCATTGGACTTCCTGAAAGCCATGATGAAAAAAAAAAGTCTAGACATGATCTTTCAAAATATTATCAAGGAAAACTGCCCTGATGTTCTAGAACCAAAGGGTAAAATAGAAATTGAAAGAATTCACCAATCATGTCCTGAAAGAGATCCCAAAATGAAAATTTCCAGGAATATTGTAACCAAATTCCAGAGTTCCCCAGTCAAGGAGAAAACACTGTGAACAGCCATAAAGAAACAATTCAAGTATCATGGAGCTGCAGTCAGGATAACACAAGATTTAGCAGCTTCTACAAGAAATGATTGGAGGGCTTAGAATATGATATTCCACAGAGCAAAGGAGCTAGGATTAAAACCAAAAATCACTTACCCAGCAAACTTAAGTATAATCTTTCAGGGGGAAAATTTGTATATTCAATGTAATAGAAGACTTTCAAGCATTGTTGATGAAAAGATCAGAGATAAATAGAAAGTTTGACTTTCAAATACAAGACTCAAGAGAAGTATAAAAAGGTAAACAGAAAAGGAAAATCATAAGGGACTTAGTAAGGTTAAACTGTTTACATTCCTACATGGGGAGATAATATTCACAACTCAAAGATATTTCTCCTTATTAGGGTAGTTAGAAGGAGTATATATGATACACACACACACACACACACGCACACAAAAGACAGGTATGAGTTGAATATGAAGGAATGATATCTAAAAATATTAAGGGGTGAGAGAGGAATGTACTGGGAGAACAAGAAAGGGAGAGGTAGAATGGGGTAAAGTATCTCACATAAAACAGGAAAGAAAAAGCTTTTATAGTGGAGAGGAACTGGGGAAAAGTGAGGGGCAGTGAGTGAACTTTACTTTCATCAGAGTAGGCTAAAAGAGCAAACATATACACTCTTTTGGGTATAGAAATCTATCTTTCCCTCCTGGAAAATAGGAAGGGAAGAGAATAAGAGGAGGGGGGAAGGATAAAAGGGATGGCAAATTGGTGGAGGGGGTAGTCAGAATCAAAATACTTTTGAGGAGGGACAGGGTCAAAGGGGAGAGAGAAAAGAATAAATGGGGTGGAGGAATAAGATGGAAAGAAATACAGTTAGCAATAATGTGAAAAAAACTTTGGAGCAAGTTTCTCTGATAAAGCCCTCACGTCTTAAACATATAGAGAATTGAGTCAAATTTGTAAACATAGGGGACATTTCCCAATTGATAAATGATCAAAAGATATGTTTTCATAAAAAAATCAAAGCTATCTTTAGCCATATGAAAAAAAAAAACTCTAACTTGCTGTTGATTAGAGAAATGGAAATTGAGTCAATTATGAGGTATACCCTCATACCTATTAGATTGGCTAATAGAACTGAAAAGGTAAATAACAAATTATGTTGGCAAACAAAATGGGCTCTTAGTACTCAGTTCAACAAAGTGCCCTTGAAGAGTTTGGCCTTTGTTTCCTTGATTAGATTTGGGAGTCCTTGGTGAACTCCTTGCCTCAGGGGAGGGCCTAGTTTATACATGGCTTTGAGTGACATGTTTGGGACATCAGAGGCTTTTAGACCACGTGAGTTTAAGTCGCCTCTTTGTGATGATTCTAGGTCATGTGGGTAGGTCACATGTCACCAATCTGACCCTGAAAAAGACATAAAACCAGGGGTTGGCTTTTTCTTTTTCTGTAGCTCTTACCCACAGCCATGGTGGCACTCGTGATCCTGGGCCAGCCCTTGTTATGAGCTCCCGGGCTGAACCTAGATGTTGGTAATTATGAATTGTATTGGGTCTGTCTGTTGATATTTGTAATTTGTTTGTATGTGCTCCAAAGTTCAGGGTGCTGGCTTTTTCCCCTGAACTAAGTGAATGGTATTTGTATGCTGAATTAAAGCAAGCTTTTTAACCCCTTAACATTGCTTTCCTTAGTGAAGCAGATAAAAAGAACCTGGGCTTTTGCAGCATGCTGGTAGCATGTTTGTTGTTGGGCTTATGTTGGTCTTTCATCCCCACAACAGCTGCTAGCCAGATTGTTTAAATTCAAATGTTGGAGGGAATGTGGGGAAAATGTGACATTAATGCACTGTTGGTGGAATTGTGAACTGATTCAGCCATTCTGGAGAGCAATTTGGAACTATGCTCAAAGGGCTATAAAACCATGGTTGCCCTTTGACCTAGCAAAAACAATACTAGATCTGTATCCCAAATGAGATAAAAAACAAAATGGAAAAGGACCTATGTCTACAAAAATATTTATAAAAGCTATTTTCTGGGGGCAAAGAATTAGAAATTGAGGGGATGCCCATAAATTGGTGAATGGCAGAACAAGTTGTAGTATGTGATTATGATGGAATACTAAGAAATGATGAGCAGGAAGCCCTCAGAAAAGCGTGGAAAGACTTGCATGGGCTGATGCAAAGTGAAATGTTCTCTGTACAAAATAACAACAACTATTCTCAGCAATACAATGATTCAAGACAATTCTGAAGGAATTACGATGAAAAATGCTTTCCAAAACCCTAGAAAGAACTGAAGGTGCCTGAATACAGATTGAAGCATACTTTCTTTTTTACTTTCTTTCTTTTCCTTTTTCTTTTGTCCATGTTTTCTTTCAACATAACTATTCTGGATATGTTTTGCATGACTACACAGGTATAGACTATACTGAATTTTTTCCTTCTCAATATGGGGTATGCGGGTGGGGACAGAAGAAGGGAGAGAATTTGGAGCTCAAAGTTTTTAAAATGAACAATAAAAACTGGTTTTACATGTAACTGGGGAAAATAAAATACTAATTTTTAAAAAAGCTTTTGACTGCATTGGATACATGTTTCCATAATCTAAAAGGACTCTAAGTGATACCATTATATGGAGAATAAATTAATATTGTCAAATTGAATAAATACATATAAGATGCTGAGTCAGTTTTTGTACCTTCCAGCTAGACAGAAGGCTATCTACAAAGAAGATACTCAAGTCTGTTAGTCTGATTACTTATTGAAATCACTTGCAATAATGTAAAATAACTAAGCAGCAAGGGGATAATAAAACCACTAAACCACTAAACCTAAAAGCAAATAAAACTATAATTATTCTCATCATAAACTCACATATCTCCCTAGATTATTCTACTAAACTTGAATATGAAACTGCCCCCACTGCCAAAAAAAAAAAAAGTGTTCTTTGAAAGAGAAGCTCAGCAATACATTTATCTGCATCATTTCCTAAGGCAGTGAAAAAAAATAACATAGTAATAGGAACAGCAATAGAAATCTTAAAAAAAAAATCCTAAGTAACATATCTTCTACTTTGGCTTTTTGATTCACAACAGGGAAAGGGGAAGGAGGTTAGTTGAGGGGGGGGGGGGGGATTGTTGGTAGTTATGACCATAAATATTTGTAGATGATTTAACTTGGATCTGGTTATCAACAAAGAAATTTTAGATGAAATGGTATTTATTATTTAATTTTTACTGTCTCTGTGTTCAATTATGGATTATTTACTACATATAGTGTTATTTTGTATAATTTTTCAGAAAATAATTTTAAAACATTTTTAATCCCCCAAATTCATAAACAGAACTGCAGAGAAGTTCTTGAAGGTACTTAGCAGGGTACCTTTTCTGTAATAAGTAATCCATATTTATTCCATGAAAGAATAAAGAAATAAAAGATTTTACTTTATCTCTTTTATTTATTGCAACACTGCTATTGGCTATTCAGCCAATAGAGATAAGAAGAGAGCAGTAAAAGATAAGGAAGAGGAGCAGCTAGATGGCACAGTGAGTAGAGCACTGGCCCTGGTGTCAGGAGTGCCTTAGTTCAAATCCAGCCTCAGACACTTACTAGCCATATGACCTTGGGCAAATCACTTAGCCCCAATTGCCCTGCCTTCCCATTTCCAAAAAAGAGCAAAATAAAAAGATATAAGGAGGAAAAAGACTGGTATGTCACTCACAAACTCTATATCCAAGTAAATGAATTGCAATGTAGAAGGAAAAAGAAGGATAGTAGGGAAATGAAACTATGAAAGAATAATTTGTTAGGTGTCTGCCATTTTTTAAAAAAGTAATAATTCAATGAAAGCTATCAAAAGAGAATGGTAAGCCCAGATATTCTCCAGGATTTTTTTCTTAACAGTAAAAGAGATTTGAGAAGTCTCCAGAAATAAGGAGAAAATACAAATACCAAGGCTTACACTTCAGAATCATCTTATCTGCAAAAGCCACTGATGGCAAGTTTATTTCAGTGTGGCTAAATATCATGGCTTGTAATTTTTTTAGTGGAATATCTGAGTCATAAAGAAGAAATCTGAACATGTTAACACTCTGTGATCTGCTCTTCACTCCAAAGAAACTGAATAAGCCATTGCAATTTAGCTCCAAATTGCACCACTTTATTTAGGACCTTCACTTTACTATAGTTCTCCTGGATTCAAGAATGGTGGCCTGTTGCAACAATTCAGCTAGCAGCTGTTGTGGGGGTGCAAGACCAACACAAGCCCAACAACAAGAATGCTGTCAGCACAGGTTCTTTTGATCTTCTTTACTAAGAAAAGTAGCATTAAGGGGGTTAACGATCTTAGTGCAATCCAACATACAAATATCATTCACTTAGTTCGGGAGGAAAAACCAGAACCCTGAACTTCAGAGCAAGTACAAACAAGTTACAAACATACACAATATAAACAGACCAAGTCACAATTCATAGTTACCAGGAAAGCATCAACATCTGGGTTAATGAGCTGGGAGGATCTTAGAGCGGCTGCCCAGAGTCTCTACATCAACACTCCTCCAGGAGTGAGAGCCTCAAGCAAACAACTCTGTTCTCTTTTTATACGGTCCTTAGAAGTCACCAAACTGAGCCACCAGAACTTAGGCGTACTATTGGCTATGGTCTTAGCAACCCCCCTTAGGGCCTTGTGGGCTTCATGCCCATGTGGACATAGCACCTAGTAATTAGAGATTTGGGCCTGGGGTTCAGCACCTAGTTAGACTCAAAGACAATTAATTTAGCATTCTAAAAGAGTAAAAAGATCCCACCTTAATTAATATTACAGAGCCTTATTAAACACGTTGTTTTCTTAAGTGACTTTCTCTAGGGATAATAATGTGATTCAAAAAAACCCCAAAACCTTAGCACTTAATATTTTAATAATAAATAGCCCAAGAAGTACCTCTTTACATTTTAGATAAACCATAAAGCAAACAGCATGAACTTAAATATTTGATTAAATCTTACCTAAGTAATATGGTCAACATTATTCTAAATTTTAATGAAATATACTAGTCATTCAAAGGTAATGATTTTACTTAAAAGTAATAATATTTTACATTCACATACCACTTACCTACTGGGTACTTATTAGATGTAATTTTCTCTCTATTTTACAGATAAAGAAACTGACTTAAAAAAGTTATTCGGCTTCCTTTTGCTCATAGTGCTCTTGGTATCAGAAATTAGTTTCTTCTGTGTCCAACTCCAATATATATGCCACAAAACTACAATGACTTCTAGAAGTAAACCAAAATATTGACTATCTTTATTTGAGTTATTTTCCTCAAAGGTCACTCTATACTGTATACTGGTTCAATATTTTTCCCATAATACCTGCTTATTAATTCAGTTGACCTATAATATACCTAACAGTTTGACTTCACAATAAAGAATTCCATAAAATATTATTACTTGTGCTATTATGGGTAAAATATCTTTGCTAATCTCCAAGTTTCATTACCTGATTTAATGGCTGGGTAAAAACATTTTCTATACTGGCAAGCAAGATTTATAAGTCATCTCAGTGAAATAAAATATATGGGGGGGGAGAGGGGAGAGAGGGAGAGAGGAAAAGAGAGAAAGAGACAGACAGACAGACAGAGAGACACAGAGAGACAGAGAGAGAGAGAGACATATATATATAATTTACCAGAGGAAGGACAATTTCATCATAACTACTTCGTAAACAAAAATCATTTCATTACTCTTCCTGTTCAATTTGTAAAAAAAAAAATCATCTTTTTCTATTTCATAATGTGTGAGGATATGTTTTTGACCTATTCTGTGACAAACATTCTTTTATAAAAATTCAATGAGCCAAATACCTAAATGAAATCTTCATCTAAATATATTGGAATATCAACTTAAAAATATTTTTTCAGAGATTAGGTTCATAAAATAATGATTTTTATATACAACTTTAAGGTTTGCACAGTCTATATATAGAAAACTATCTTTTCTCTATCTATAGATATTAATATATTCATATCAATGTGGGTATACCACTCGATCCTTACTATAACCCTGAGTGGTGGAAATGTAGCAACTATAAATTTGAAGTTATAATGAATCTTAGAGGCTATCTAGTCCAATAATTTAATTCTTACCATAAAGGAAACTGGGACTTAAAAAGGATGAGTCATTTGTTCAGCTTCACACAGATGAGTGGCAGGATTAAGAGGCAGGATTTGAGTCTCAATTTTTTGCTTCCAGAGACCATGTTCTTTCCACTGTACCATACTTCCACCAATGCTTAGCACACTTTTACTGATGAGGAAATTCAGAGAAGCAACTTTCCCAGGTTTGTATAACTAGGAAGTAAGTATAAGAGACAGTATTTAAAATGAAAATATCCTGATAAAAGTCCAACAGACTATCAATTGTATACATTATTCAACAAAGCAGCGGGTAAGCAGATTATTTGTTTTTTAGTTTATGTGTGTGGAGGAGGGAGTGAGTATAGAGGAAAGAGGAGGTAAGAGATCAAAATCACTAGAAAACTATTCAAACATTATATTGTAACCCAATACAGCTGTTGATATGACCATCAAATTTACAATCATTATATGTGACCAATAGATTCCTGTAGTCATAGGTACTACAGAATAAACAAAGTCTAACTGGTAGTAGAATTATGTTCCTTGAATCATAGAGTCAATAATATTGCTTATTATTAATTACAGAAGTCTTCATTATTCAACTGTACTCTTTCTATGTTTCCATTTGCTTATTTAGTGCTTCAGTTTTTTTGAATTTGTTGTTGTAGACAAGATAAGACTTTAGATCCACCCAATATTTGATAAGAAGGTCTTATGCATGCAATTTCTGCATATATGGCCCGCATCCGCCAGCCCTCTTACCAGCACATCTTTCATCTCTCTGTCTCTCTGCTCGCCATGGCGCTGCTGCACTCCTGCCACCTGCTCTCTAGAGCCACCTCCCTCCCACCCCCGCCAGCCTCAGCGTGGCCTCCACTGCCAGAACCAAATCCTGGTGGACCCATGTAGAGATGGGCGCCCCTGACCCTATCTTGGGTGTTATGGAAGCATTTAAGAAGGACACCAACAGCAAGAAGATGAATCTGGGAGTTGAGGCTTACCAAGGTGACAAGGGGAAGCCTTGTGTTCTTCCAAGTGTCTGTAAGGCAGAGGTTCAAATTGCAGGAGAGAGCATGGACAAAGAGTACCTGCCCATTGTGGGACTGGCAGAATTTTGCAAGGCACCAGCAGAATTGGCCCTAGGTGAAAATAACGAAGTTCTCAAAAGCAAACGATGTCACAGTACAGACCATTTCTGGAACTGGAGTGTTGAGAGTGGGAGCCAGTTTTCTGCAAAGGTTCTTCAAATTCAGCTGGGATGTCTATCTTCCAAAACCATCCTGGGGAAATCATACCCCCATCTTCAGGGATGCTGGTATGCAGCTGAATGGCTATCGATACTATGACCCCAAGACGTGTGGCTTTGATTTTACCGGAACCTTGGAAGACATTTCAAAAATCCCAGAGCAGAGTGTCATCCTTCTGCATGCCTGCGCTCACAACCCCACTGGAGTCGATCCTCGTCCTGAGCAGTGGAAAGAAATAGCATCCTTGGTAAAGCAAAGGAAACTCTTTGCCTTTTTTGACCTTGCATAGCAGGGCTGTGCCACTGGAGATTGCAACAAGGATGACTGGGCTGTTTCACCACTTCATTGATCAGGACATTAACCTCTCTCTGTCACTCATATGCCAAGAACATGGGCCTGTATGGTGAACG
Organism: Trichosurus vulpecula; assembly: GCF_011100635.1. NCBI lineage: Eukaryota > Metazoa > Chordata > Mammalia > Diprotodontia > Phalangeridae > Trichosurus > Trichosurus vulpecula. The sequence goes on along the minus strand of NC_050576.1, from coordinate 93,430,185 downwards.
TGTGGGAGCCTTTACCATGGTTTGTAAAGATGCTGATGAAGCCAAAAGGGTAGAATCCTAGTAGAAAATTCTGATTCATCCCATGTATTCCAACCCCCCTCTCAATGGTGCCCTAATTGCCACCATGATCCTGAATACTCCTGATCTGAGGAGCCAGTGTCTGCAAGAGGTCAAAGGCATAGCAGACCACATCATTAGTATGTGTACCCAGCTGGTTTCCAACCTCAAAAAAGAGGGCTCCTCCCACAATTAGCAACACGTCACTGACCAGATTGGCATGTTTTGTTTCACAGGCCTGAAACCTGAACAGGTGGAATGGCTAACCAAGGAGTTCTCCATTCATATGACAAAATACGGCCACATTTGCATAGCAGGGGTCACATCGGGCAATATAGGATACCTTGCCCATGCCATAAATCAAGTCACCAAATAACTCTCCCTGATGAAATGGAGCAGAGACAACCTTCCCACCTTCAGACTCTGCTATTTGAGATTCAGAGAGAGGATTGTGCTAGATAAGATAGGGGTGGTGTGAAAAATCCTTTCTACCACAGTGCTTAATGCTCAGCCATTGAAAGTAAATCAGAACAAGACCTGTGAGTAGGCTAAAGGCATCTCAAACTACTGTTTGCAGCTTTGTGGGTCTAACCCAAACTTCCCAACTCATCGTCCACAACTTTTCCAAAACATTTTATGTTTACAGTAACTCTACCAAAAATCCCACCCTGAAACTAGAATTCCTCTCCCTCTCCTCTTTCCCCAGTCTTAGATCTCCTGGTGTTACAATGTTGTTCAAGAGCTTTAATCTAGGTAATAAATATCACTTAACTTGCATAACAGAAATCTCTGTGGTGCTAAAATCTTCCAAAGAAGGCTTGCCCAGTTCTGACTCCCACCTCTTATTGGCCTCCCATGACTGATGTAGGCACTTTGGATCATAGGTGCAGCATCTTGGCTTCAAGAAATAACAGGAAAGGGAAGTGGCTCTCACCTGTTGGACAGCTAAGATTTTTTTAACTTTCCTTTTCTCCCCCATTTTTATTGCTGTCCTTTCCCTTTGACCCAAAGATCCAAATCTTCCCTAGTTTCTCTCCCTCTGCTTGAATTAACCTTTAAACCCTTCCTATCAGGATCCATATACTTGGAGAATTAAGTAAAATGTAATTTAAGAAATGAGCATATTCTCTCCTCCCTTTGCTCAGCAACAGATGGAGGGGAATTCAGTAAAATGACTGCACTTTAATATCGGCATCATTGTAAAGTTTTTAATCGTTCCCCTTTTTGCCACCTCCCCACTAGACCTCTTCAATTTAGTAGTGCAATAAATAGCCTGTTTATGACAAGTCTGTATAGTCCTGGGAGATGAGTATTTTGAGCTGTGGTTTTAAGTTTCTCTGTGTTACTGGCTGAGTTCAAACTTCAACCTTGAAAAGATCACCCTCTATTGTAATCTGGTAGGCCTTTATGCAGCCTAATCTCTCTGTCACAATAAAATTATTGTAGATTGGAAAAAAAAATTTCTGAATCTGTTTTGGACTTGTCCCTTGACCTCAGAATTGACATTTGTGTAAATACATATATACGCAAATATATACATTTATTATATTTATATGCAAGTATATGTATATATATATATGCCTATATATATGCTTGTGCACATATATGCATACACATACATGCAGATATAGACATAGGTGTAGATATAGGTATGATATTAATACATATGTGTATATGTATAGGCATAGGCACATAGAGAGAAAGAGACACACAGAGACAGGTACAGGTGTAAATGTAGGCATAGATGCAGACATAGATGAAGATATAGATATGGATAGAAAGAAGCTTTTACTGTCACAGCATGGTGCAGAGGAAACTATGCTTCTTATGTATAAGCTCTGGCCGGTTCAATGATGCTGGCAAATTTCCAGGAATGGGGCATGTTGATGACCCTTGAAGACTAAAATAGCTAAGTTCGGAATGAGTCTTTGCTTGGTTGATTACAGGAAGATGCATTTCTTTTTTGTTCTTACTTTTTCTTTCTTTTTTTTAAAACTAAAACAATCCTCCAATACCATCTAGTTAACACGTCCTGCTCTGGCTAACCTCCTTGCCTTGGAACAGAGTTGGGGCTATCAAGTTGATGAAAAGTAATGATTAGCTATTAAGGATTAATGAGATGCTTAGGGGTGAAATGTCCACAGCTACGTAGAATTCAAAAAATCTGGCTGAAATTCTACATGATAATTGAGATAAAAAGGTTTTTTGAAGTGGCTTGAATTGTGGATGTGATTCTTATGTTTCTTAGACAGTGTAGTGAATACTATCTTCTTTTCTAAGTGACATGTGTATGCTAATCTCTTTTCTAGAAGAGAAGGTGTATTTATACCATACTACAATATGGAAATGGAGATTTTGAAACCCTTCACCTTTATACAAATATATATGTGTGTAAATGAAAAAAATATACACACACATGCATCCATATGGGTGAATGCATGTGTGGTTATATGGGTGCACACTTATGTGTAGGTATACATAAATATATACATACATGTGTGCATATACCATAAATTGTTAGGAATATACATCATATATGTGTGTGTATGTGTGTATATATATATACACACATGCACACACATATATATATATTATGTGTGTGTATATTCTTCACTCACTGTAGTTACTTTCAATGGTATTTAGCTAGATGTTACATACACATAGATATGGCACTATGCTTCTCTTTGGTGTATATATACATATGTTTGTATGTATTTATATATTTGTATGTACATGCATATATATCATCTATACACACTGAAAGCTATTAGGTATATACACTCCTATTTATGATATATATTTTTATAAATATATTATAGTTTTCACTTAATGTAGTTACTTTCAATGGTATCTAACTAGGTTTTAGATAGATACATATTTGTATGGCTATATATGTATACGTGTATGCATATGTGTTTAAGTGTGAATATAGGCATATATTTTTGTGTGCATATATGAATATATGCATATATGTACTCATATGTTTATACATTTGTATGTACATGTATTGGTCAGTTAGGTGGTGAAGTGGATAGAGAGCAAGGTCTAAATTCAGGAAGATGCATCTTCTTGAGTTCTTATCTGACCTTAGATACTTACTAGCTCCATGACCATGGGCAAATCACTTCACCTCATTTGCCTCAGTTTTCTCATCTGTAAAATGAGATAGAGAAGGAAATGGCAAAGCACTCTAGTATCTTTGCCAAGAAAACCCCAAATGGAGTCATGAAGAGTCAGACATGATTGAAATGATTGAACAACAATAAAATGTACATGTATATACATCATATACAGATACTGCAGGTTGTTAAGGATATACATTACTATTTATATTATATTTTATATACATATTAATATCCTACTCTTCATTCACAGTAGCTATTTTCAATGGTATCTAGCTCAGTATATACATACGTATGGCTATATATATGCATATCCACACAAACACACACACACACGCACCCCATATCACCATATGCAAAAACACACATCTAGTCAGGCAGTATGAAAAGTAACTCCAGTGAATGAAGAATAAAAGAATAGCAATTAAGATACCCATAAGTCCACAGGAGCAAAACAAAATGTCTAAGAAGCTATTAGACATTGGCTTCAAATGTTTAATAGTAAACACCTGTGGTTTAGGCCAACAGCAAAAGACAGTAGGTGTTCTAATGCAAGGAAGGAAATTTCACCTTGTAAGTATCTCTGAGACTTGGTTGAATAAAACCAATGACTGAAATATGGTTATGTGTGAGCATACCTTAATTATAAAAAAAAAACCAGAAAGGGTAAGATGGAGGAGGAATAGGGGATAGAACATTGTATGTTCAGATGGTATACTCATAGGAAGAAATCTAGAATTGGGAGTAGGGAAGTACACTACAGAAAATTTGGGTGAAGGGCAATGAGGGGAGAAACAGTCATCTGAGTATATTGCAGATCATTTGGACAGAAAGAGGAAGCCTATGAGGAGTTTGGTAAACAGATTGCAAGCCTAGCCAAGAAGCATGATTTCAATTATTCAGACAGCTGTTGGACATATCTCTCTACCTAAAGCAGAGCAGTTCATAATTTATTGACTAGCCTTAATGAAAATTCTATCCTTCAAAAGGTGAAGGAAGTAAAAAGTAGAAATGTTTTACTGGATTTGATTATTATTAACAGGGAAGAACAAATTGCTAGGGTAAAAATGATGGGATTCCAAGGGCGTACTGCAAGTTTTCTAAGGGAAAGTGCCAATTTCTTCCTAGAATTTCTGATAGGGAAGAAGAGGAAATCCATGAATAGTCTTACTTGCATCTTAGTTAAGAAGAAACCAGATTCCAAAGGGTGTGTAGTAGGAAAAAGTAGGAACATATGAATTAAAAATTACAAAGAAGGTCAGCTTAGAAAGGAAGGGAAATCATCAAACAATGAAGTTCTTTGGGAAAAGGAGAAAATATTAGAAGAGTAAAAATATTAGAAGAGTAAAAAGGAGAATTGCCTGCAGTGACTGATGGGGATACGAAGGGATATGACCAAGCAACCTAGATTGAAAAAAAAAGATGTATGAAAATGGAAGCAAGATGAGGGAAGGGGGGAAGAATATAAAAGAATGACATAGTTCTGAAAAAAAATGTCAGGAGTGCTAAACTTCACAATGAACAGAAGCTGGCAAAAGAAGCTAAGCAATATAAAATAGATTTTTTAGATATTTTGGAAGGCAAAAAAAATGTTCAAAGTAGTGGTAGGATCTCTGTTTGCTTTGTATAGCAATACATGATAACAGCTCAATTTTTCTTTTACTCTGCTTCTTCTCTTCATCTCCCCCTCCTCCTCTTCCTCCTCCTCCTTCTCCTCCTCCTTCTCCTTTTGCTTCAACATTGTTAGTAATATTTGAAAGATTTCAGGAAGCAAATAAGACTACTTAAGATTGGAGGTTAAATGTCCCAATTTTGACAAAGAGGGAAGACAGCAGAGTCTGTAGATAACACATCAGTTTTCCAAGTGATCTACAAATTCTGAAGAAATTCTAAAGTAGATCATTAAAATATGTTCTATATCTATCAACAGAAAAAATGATTAATTATCTTATACTGTTCTTGTAAAAAAAATATGGAGAGATGTAGACTGGACACTAAGACAAGCACACAGTAGGCCGGTCTGGAACTTTAGTTTTAGATTGGAATGAAATGAGAAATATTGATAGACCATATAATAGTTAAGGTTTATTTAGTTATAATAAGGGGAAAATATTAATCAAGATAAGAGGTAGGGACAGAGAGTCAGAGAGACAGACAGAGAGAGACAGAGATCAAGAGAAGAGACAAATATAGTGACAGAAACAAAGACAGACACAGAGGAGAGACAGAAAAAGAGGAAGGAAGAGAGAAAAGGGAGGGAGGGGGAGAGAGAGGGAGAGAGAGAGAGACAGAGAAAGAGAGAGAGAGAGAGAGAGAGAGAGATAGGATATTCTGGGAAGATGGAAGAGTAGGTCAGCAAATTTCAATTACTGTATTCAATTCTGGGTTCCACATTTTAAGAATGCTGATAAATTAGAATGTATCCATAGCATATGGAAGGGCTTTAAGTTCAAGTCATATGAGGATCATTTGAAAGAACTATGGATGATTATCCTGGACAAGCAAAGACTCAAGATGAATATGATACTGTTTTTAAGTAAGTGAAAGATTGTCTTGCTCAAGATGGCATTAAACTTGCCCCAGAGTGGACAACCAAGAATGATAGGTACATATTATAAGAAGGAAAATTTAAAGTTGATATCAAGGGGAAAAATAAAGAAAAGAAACAAACAGAAAAAAACAATCATAATAATTAAAGATGTCCTAGTTTGAGGCGGGCATTCTTGAGAGGTGATAGGTTACCCTTCGCTGGAAGTCTTTAAGTCAAGTAACTTACAGTGAAGATTCCTTTCAGGTGTACATTACCTTCATAGGACTCTCCCAATTCTAAATTCAATGTTTCTCTGATTCTGGCGTCATATAGTAGAAAAAAATTGGATCTTTAATCAGAGAATCTAAGTTTGAATCTCAGCTATGTCACTTCTATCTGTATGACCTTGGATAAGTCATTTAATTTCTCTTGATCTCAGCTTTCCCACCTCTAAAATTAGAATATGGGACCAGATAACATCTTAAGTACCTTCCAGCTCTAAAGAGATGGTTCTACCTGTTGAACAGCCTCCTCTCAGTCCTTTTCTAATGTGAATTCATTTATTTCACATTCTAGAATGGTGGGACTCCTTAAGTTTCTATGGAGTCTTAAGACTCTCTTTCTGTTTCACTCTATTGTAGTCCAGTAAATGTTGGCAATTTGATTTCTAGTTCCTTTGACTCTTTGATAACCAGCCTCCTTGCTTGGTAATTACTGGTTCATATTTTGCTGAAGCCTAGCTCGTAAAATCTTAAGCTTAACCTCCCTGGCATGTGAAATGAGCATAATTATTCAATAATTTGAACATTTTTTGGCATTGCTGTCTTTAGAGTTGGAATGAATATGAGCTGACCTTTTTTTAGTATAGTGGTTGCTGTTGTGTTTTCCAAATTTACTGGCATGTTGAACGTGACAGCAGCATCTTTTAAGATTTTAAATAGTTCAGCTGGAATTCCACTACCTCCACTAGAATTATTGTTAGCAATTCTTCCTAAGGCCCACTTAACTTTACGCTACACGATGTATGGCTCTAGGTCAGTAAACCACACCATTGTGGTTATCTGTGACGTTAGCATCTTTCTTATATAATTCTTCTGTATACTCTTGCCACCTGTTCTTAATCTCTTCTACTTCTTTTTAGTCTCTGACATTTTAATCTTTAATCATGCCCATTTTTGCATGAAACATTCCCTTGATATCTCTAATTTTCCTGCAGAGATCTCTTGTCTTTCCCATTCCATTGCTCCAAATGCTAATAGAGATGCAAACTGAAGACATTCTGAGATTCTAACACTCATTAGAGTGGCAAAGATGACAAAAAAGAAATAATAATAATGAATTTTGGAACTATTCTGGGAAAGTATTGATGTAGATATACTGCTGGTAAGCCTGTGAATGGGTATGAATTTTCTAGAAAAGAGTTTGGAAATATACACATAAAGTTATTAAATAGAATATGCCCTTTGACCAAACCATATTGCTGTTAGACCTGTTCCCAAGATAAACTGAAGACAGAGGAAATATACAAAGATATTTATGGCAGGTCTTGTTATGGGGAAAAAAAAATGAGAATTTAAGAGTATGTCCAACAACTACGGGATAACTGAATAAGTTATGGTATAGGAGCATGATGAAATATTATTGCACTACAATAAATTAGAAAATGGATTATTTTTTTAAAACAAGAACAATTTAAATGATAGAATTATTACAAAAATAAACAATGTTGATGACTTTATAAACTGAAGAGGAATAAAATGAGCAAAATCAGGAAAGCAATTTCTATAATAACAACAATATTGTAAAAAGAAACAATTATGAGACCTACAAAACTATGATCAATAAAATGACCATTCACATTTCCAGAATATCAATAGTAAAAAATGCTTTCTATTACAGTTATGAAAGACTTAGCATACATATGTGTGTTACCATTTCTGTCCAAGTGGTTGAAGGTGGCTTCGTAGAAGAAATGTACTCTAAATGAACTGGAAGATACCAACAGGTAGAGATATGAAAGATGTATCAGAGTTCGCTCCAGGCATTGAGGACATCTTTTAAAGGTGGAACATGTGGAAAGAGATGAGGAATGGAGATCAAATTTAACTCCAACAGAGAAGTAGTTGCCAAATGAAATATGCTTATGTGAGCCATGAAAGCAAATGTCTTCTTCAAATTTTCACAGAAATGCTTATCTCAAAAATGTTACCAGGGCAAAAGAGTATTTTACAAGCATATTCTTCTATTCACTGAAAATGTTTCATCTAGTGTTCCTGCATTCTTGTATTCTCAGTAATTTGTTGCACAGCCATGGCTAAAGCTAAAGAATATGAAAAGCCTCAGGAAATAATGAGAGAGCAAATGACTTATAAAGCTTGTGGAAATTGAAGAAGTGGAACAGTGAGATAGCAGGAGACTCTAGAATATAGAGCATGCAGATTATTTGTGTATGTATATGTGTGAGTATTATTCATAAATATATGTACATATATATACATACATATACATACATCTATTCAGAATTGTAGAGGGATCACAAAATCTGTTCTAACTATATCTGGCAAGATTGGTACCACAGGGAGTGGTGTCCTGGATTCTCTGCCTTGCTTCCAGACAGCTCAGATTCTTCCTTCTGCACAAGGTCTTCCCTTGTCTTCTCCATTGCTACAGATTTTCCTCTGGAATTACCTCCCTCTTGCACTGTCTATATCTTGTAGAGCTCTAGCTGCCTGTATATTGTCTTTCCCATCAGTACATGAATTCCTTGAGGCAAAACACCTTACTTTTTTGCCTTTCTTTTTATCCTCAGCACTAAGCACATTATCTGACAAGCAATAAACATTCGATAAATGCTTCTTGCTTGATTGACTGATAAAACGTAAAGAGAAGAATAGAAGAGAGAATCAGTAATTTACAGGAGACACAGTCAAGGAAAGTAACAAGAAATTAAATGTATGATTTCTGTGCGGTGTAGTGAAAAGAGATTTGGAGTCAGAGAACCTGGTTTGGAAACCTGCCTCTACCACTTACTACTTGTATGATTGTGAGCAAATTATTTAACCTCTCTTGGCCTCAATTTAATGACCTGCTAAATAAAGAGGTTGGACTAGATGATGTCTAATGTTAGATTCAGCTGAAACTTATGATTCCATAATCTCATAATGAAAAGTTTACAGGCAAATATGTAAAATATGGAAAACAGACATGTTATAGAAGACATTCTAATAAAGTGGGGCACATTTGAAATTACTGATGACTTGAGACTTGATGGGATAGGATGCATAACTATAGTTTGGTTCCAGAATTTCTTATTTAAAAAAAAGAATAAAATGGGAAAAACCATAGTAAAATGGCATTGTATATTAAGAAGATAAATTCTAGTTAATTGATTGATTATTGTAAGGAAATTCAAGAACTTGAAAGGATAAAATTGATTAAGTGAGGATTATTTAGGAGAGAATCAATGGCAAGAGAAACAGAAACAATATTGTAGTGCTACACTGAAGACCACCTAGACAAAGGGGAGATTTAGATGAAGATGGGAAGCAAAATAATCCAGGCACAGAACTAGGATATCACATTGAAAAAGAGACTATATGTGCATCTGGGGTGACTCTCTGAAAAAAAAGGGAGGGCAGCTAATATATTTGTGCTTTATTTTAATAATTATTTCAGTCTTCAAAAGATAGAACAAGCACCAAAAGAATCACTTTTGCATTCCAACCATTGAAAAGTGATTGGTTGCTGAAATAGAAATATCTATGGATAAAGGTGACCAATTTATCACAAATGTAAGGTCTAGAATTCCCCCACGTAGGGAACTCTGGACCTCCCTCTCAAATAGTGGGACAAGTTCAATAGCAAAAGAAGAAGCCAAGGAGCTTCAGATTGACTATAGGCAGTAGTTTGATCATTTGGTTACTTATATTGGGGTAGTATGATGGATCCCTGCCAAGAGTTTGATAGCCATTAGTCTGGGGTGGCAGCCAGGCTACAAGTTGGATCCTGAAAAGACTCCCCCAAATCCCCATGCTAATTATCAAAATCAGATAAAGGGAGGATGAGCCATAGGTGCTCCACTGTGGACTGGTAGATAACATGGGGGTTTTCTGCTTAGTTAATGTTTTGGTTAATATTTTATTTTATAATTAGAATTGAACCCAGTTCCTATATATCCAGGCATTTACTCAGCATTGTTGGGTAAATGCACAGGCACTGAAGGTTGGGTAGTGGTCATTATCAGTCATAGTATCTAAGGTGGGACTCAGTGTCTGAATTATGATTTTTTAACAGGTTACCACGTCCGGGCTTCCACTTTTCACAGATCTTAATTTGTGGCTTTCACTTCTTACTACACATTATTGCTTTCACCAATTAGCACCCCACAAAAGAGTTTCTCAAAGGAAAGAAAATCATTAATAGTTCCATATGCACCTTGAATTTTTGAGAACACGTTTTTGCAAAATGTTCAGATATTACCCAATGGTCTAATATTTTGAAGAAATAGTACCCACAAGAAAAGAGAAGTATTCAGATTGAAATTCGGAGGGCACAAGCAGATGGAATTGTTATAAGAACAAAAAGAGGGACAATGTAGAAACATCAACAAAGTAAAGTTTCAAAAGACTATGTATTGAAGATGAAAATAATGACACTTAACTGAAGGTGATAAAAGTGCACCATGGTGTTAGAAGAAATGTTTCATAAATGTTAAAGTTCAGAATGGGGTGAAACTAGAAATGAATGTTAAGGACTATATATAAACATATGTTTATAAGTATATATAGTATACACACATATATGTGCATACGTATATATGTGCACATACACATATATATATATTTTTCAAACTATATTAGGGTTGAGGGGGTGCCAAAAATGGATAAATTCTCTTCTCAGAATGCATAAAATGAAAATTACATTGAGAAGGCTGTACTTTTTTTCTTCAAAGGAGAGTGATCTTTGAGAAGAAGCTTAAGAAAGGTTAAAAGGAAGATTCTAACCTCAAAAAGTGAAAAGATTATTAGACAGCATCTATTTACTTTCAATGATTTCAAGTTAAGAACCTGGATGAACTGCATGTAGCAGTAAAGGAAGAAAATGAAACGTGATTACTGAATGGTTTTTGTGTTACCTTGGAGAGTTGGAGAGATGTCATAGGATAAGAGAGATATATTTGGTTTGATGTAAGAAAAAAAAATAACAAATACCCTTTCTAAATAGTTAGAGCTATCCAATGATGAAATGATCTTCCGAAGAATGTAGTGCCTTCCTCTTAGTTATAGGCCATTACACAGAAGCTCAGATACCATAGAGGGGATTCTTCCTCAAGTACGAGTCAGACTGAAGTGGGCTTTGATATCTTTCTACTGCCCTGCCTAGGATAAGCTGATAGGATAACCTGAAATCTCTTCATCAGGCTAACCAGCTCAGTTTTTTTGATAGTCAACTTCCCAACTTCCTTAGTCCCTTCTGTGATTAAGGGGCTGGAGGGTGGAGCAAAAAACTCCTCCCAAAGACTTCCTTTGGATCTGAACTTTCCAGCTAAACTTTCCACTTTCCATCAGCAGCTCTACTTGGTTTTTATGGAACATCATGCCCCCACTCTAGTGTTCTCCCTGTTTCAGCTTTGTTTGGTGTGGTGACTTCCTTCATTAGATAGGAAGGTTCTTGAAGGCAGGGCTTTCTTTTTTCTTTTCTTTCTTAGTTGTATTCCCAGTACTTAGTCCTATGCTCAGCTCATAGTAAGTCTTTAATAATGCTTATTAAAGTTAAATTAATTTCATTGTCTTCAAGTATACAAAACCATTAAATTCTAGGTTGAGAGTGATTCATTTATTCCTTAAATAGTCAAATTATGATATTATTATCCTTTTCCACTGAAATCCTATTCCAATGCCTCATCATTCTGTGGAAGTCACTTTGGATTCTTTCCAGAGGTTCCAAACATATTTGGCCTACTGCCCCCTTTCCAAAAACATTATTCAGTGCCCCCCTGGAAATCTACTTTCTTTAACTCTTTAATAATTTTTTTTTAAATTTACATCATTTCAAAATAATACAAAATATTTTAAATGGCATCTTAAATTTAATAATTTACATAAGTGTGTGGGGTTTTTCCTGCACTGAAATTTTGATGACACGATCTTGTGTCATGTAACCATATAGTGTCATATTGTAAACAAATCATTATACCTACATATTCCTGTTGATGCATGATAAATTTCATGACAATGCATCATGAGCTTGCCTGCCAACACTTTCTTGTTAAGACCCATCAGCAGACTTGACCACTGATGGGTTATAACTTTCATTTTGTGTGTCTATTTGGAAAATAATGTAATGACTATGACATTTACTCTGTTACACAACAGATGAAACATGTATGAACTGTTTTTTAAAATTTTCTTATCTTCTCTTCTTTCCTTATGCTTTTATGCCCCCCCTTATTTTTATTCACTGTCCTCCATTTGCACCTGAGGCTACTACCACCCCCCGGATCATTCCAGTACCCCCTGGGGGGCAGTACTGCCCCCTTTGGGAACCAGGCCAAGGGTCTCAGAGCAAAAGTTCTGACAAGTCTTTCCAAAATGGAAACATTTTGAGTACAGATACAGTAATGGATTTTACATCTGTTGTTTTAGAAAGAGCCTAAATGTGTTAAAAGAAGCCCATCACCTGGTGAGAATATCTTGATTACAATAATTCTAGACTATCATTTCCTGAGTTATCAAGGGCTTCCATTTTCTCACAATCTAATGAATGTACAAACTAATGGAATCTTAAATCTTTGAAGTATCAATGATAATATTTATTTGTTAGATAATTTCAGCCTTCTCATTTAAAAAGTAGGTTGAAAATTCAATTGAAAATTGTATTACCTATAACTATGTATGTGAAAATTTAATTGTTGATAATTTAAAAGTCTTAGAATTTATATAGTCAATTTTCCTTTTAATGGATCTATGTAATCCAATGCCAATTTTACTTTATTCAGCTATATTGGGGGGAAATGAATATAAATATTCCAATATACATTTTCTAAATACATATTTCATTTACCTGACTACTGCTGCTGTCAGATTTGAGCAGCTGTTTCACAACAGATTTTTCATTCCTATATTCTGTTGTTGATTCTTTCAATCCCCTTCACATTTGGTTCCCATGATAAAATTGTTGGCAATTTCTTTACATTTAACATAGTGTAATTCTCATTCCTTAAAAGAAATGACTTCCTCATCAGAATCTTTTTGGAGCCTTACTACTTTGCAGGAAAACACACATCCGCACTTTTTTTTTTCCGCCACCCATTTGCTATGTGACAAACCTAGTCATATATATATATTAGAAATATGCAAAGTAGAATAAAGTCAACATTGAAAACAAAACCCAGAAATTTGATTTTTAGAAAAATCCAATTTGGTCCATTTGTTTTATCCTAAACAAAGGCGAGTGTTGATTAAAGTGCACATATGTCAAAATGAGGGCCTCTATTCCCTGGGCAATTGTAAGACTGTTCCCAAGGGATAATAGATACACTATCTGAACTGCCTCTTTTATAATTATGATTACTTGGGTGGAAAAAAAAAGCATGCATTTTCTAAATTTGAAGTTTCTGGCCCTCAACCCTACTATTGCTGAATTTCTGTAAATATTTTTGGGGGATTTAGAAGTGGTAGTTTTAAGTTATTCAGTTAAAGCTTTTCATATTATATACAAGGAAACTGAGGGCCAAAGCTCTGGGGAGATTTACATGAGGCTACAGGTAAATCAAGGCAGAATTCAAAAGCAGGTGCTATGTCTTTAAAACTATTGGTCTTTTAACTACCCAACATTGCTTCTATTTAATTTGGTCAATTTCCAGTTCTTTTCCTTCTCTGTAAATTGTCTATTTTTTTATTTAAGGAATGAGGTCATAAAATGACAAATTTTGGTAAATGGACATAACTCCCAAAATCTCAAGTGAAGGGCAAGCTTCCAATTACCTTATCTACATGAAAATAAATTATCACTTACTGTGAGTCAACTAGAACATCTAATGCTGAGCATTTGTAATATATGAATATTTGAACAATAATATAAATTATAATTTATAAATATAATGTCAATAGAATAATATAAGTATAATAATAATACAGAAATGGAAATGGAAAATTTAGTTCTCAGGGCAAGCATTATAAAACACATCCAAGGCAAGCAGCAAGCAACATGACCTCAAAATAAATACAAATTGGGGAGGGGGGGAAGGAGTGGTATAAGGAAAATGCCACAGGCATAGAACACTGCCCCCACTGTCATAAGGACTCCAAGAGGATGATTCTGGGGATTAGGGTGGGCTACTACTTTCTAATCTCAGTTGTAATGCTGCTGAAAATTGTTATCAGCACTTTCTAAATTTTACTGCTCTGAAGCAATGCTCTAACTTCCCGTCCCTGCCTTAATCATGGCATGGATGAATAGCTATTGATTAAGGATATTGAATCCATTGAGTAAGAGATAAATGGACATGATTTCTAATATTCTTGCCTAAAAATGAGATACTATCATTCTTTTTTTTTGATACTATCATTCTATACCACCAGGTCTATAACACATGTTCTAAAGGAAAGTAATGGTAAACATACTATTTATGATATCTTAATAGTCTCTTTAATTTCTCCCTTAAATGGGTAGGGATATTTAAGGAATTTGAACCAATAATAGGGCAAAAGGACAGGAATTACTTCATTTGAAGAGGAGACTTAAGGGGGAAATGAATCTATTCTTTAAATATTTGAAATATTTTCATATAGAAAGAGTATTTAATTTAGTCAGCTTGGTTAGAGAGGATAAAATTAGGGGCAATAGGAAATAATTCCCAGGAGACATATTTTCGTTTAATGTCAATAAAAATTTTCCCCCAAATTAGAGTTGTTCGAAGTGGAATAAAGTGACTCATTATTGTATACCTAGAGCCAGAAAGGACCTTAGAAGTCAACTAGTCCAACTCCTTCTTACTACATATGAGTAAGCTGAGGCCTAGTAAAGTTAAGTGATTTCCCTAAGGTCATACAAGTATGAATAAAGTCTAAGTTCTTTGATTCCAAGCTTTCCCACTTCACCATGCTAACTTTCATCCTTACATCAACCAGTAAGTAACAAAAATAGAGAGAGAGAAAAGTAATGATGTTTTTTGACTTTAAGAAGAAGCCAAATTATCACTTTTTCAGGGATGTCGTAGAACAATGGTGTCAAACTCAGATAGAAAGAGGGGTTACTAATCTGCACTTAAAGATCCCTGTGGGCTACGTATTGAAATAATTTTAAAATATAACATTATCTATGTTTTATTGTATTTTCATTTATTGTCTTAACTATTTTCCATTTGCATTTTAATCTGCTTTGGGCCACATTCTGGAGTTTGGCAAGCTCATGTTTCCCGTGAGCCAGGTGTTTGATACCTTTGCTGTACAGAGTATTCATGCTTCAAGTAAGGGTTAGAGTTATTGGAATCTAAAGTCTTTTCCATTTCTAAATAGAATAGTACTGATCAATATAAATATTATCAAAGAACAATGTGTTCTATTTATTTATGCTAAGAAAAAGAAATATTTATTCACCCTCACCTTATCATATACTTACACACACACACACACACACACACACACACACACACACACCCCTGATCCATGGAAATTATGATCTCTAATACCTTGTGTGATAGCAGCAATATCCTATCTCTCTCTCCTTTCCATGTAAGTTAGGCTAAAAAGTATTTAAATCAAACAAACAAAAAAAATGATTGGATGCCCCAAGGTAGGTGGCAATAGATTGTATATGTATTGTAAAGTCCACTAGGAACTCTCCATCCTTACCAAGGGGACTACTAACTTTCTTTCCTTTTATGCAATATACATGTATGGGCATATGGAGTGTTCAGGGAGGCCTAGCACCTCTAATGTGAGCAGCTGCAAAGCCCTTTCTATGACTGCTTATTCACCTTTGGTGCCCACCTTTCACGCAACTCTCACCTGGGGCTCCAAGAAACTGTAGCTTGCCCAGTGGCCACACCCAGTAAATCTTCTCAGTAGATGGGCTAAACTAGGTTGAGGGTAACTGACAGGCCTCAAACCAGTGGGTGGGTTAGGCGAATATCTACCCCAAATATGCAAAGACTACCTGGCAGAAGCCACGGATGAGAATAATTTGTTGCAACAGCCAGCTGAAGCAGGCACTGTGAAGCACTTAGAGCTCAGTCATACATCAAAGATGCCAACGTCATCTACTGCATCCTGGGTAATCACAAGTCATTGTAACTTTTGTCTTGCCACTGAACTTAGGTGACTCTAAAAAAGAAACTAAGAATGATGACTTTGTGCAACTCTGCCTCAAACAAGACAGGCAATTAAAAAAAAAAGTATTGAGACCATCATCAAATCTTGGTTGGCTCGGTGGACTAAAGATTCACACTGTTGAAATAGCTTCTTGGAATACTAAATTGTGTATTAATATGCTCTTGGTGCTCTCTAAAGCAAGACTGGAGGACCACAATGGGTAACTCAAGTGAGGTAGCTTTCCTCAACTGATTCAGCTTGGGGTATCCTTGATGCCTCCTCTTGCTGAATTTTCTTTTCCTGCTATGGATAAGTAAATATTTTTTTTAACCATTCAATGACTACTAATTGTCTCTTTTTGTTCCAAAATATAAACTACTAAGAAAATGGTCTAAGTCAGGCCCCACACTTGGGATAGTGGCACATGATTAGAACATAAATTATCTCCTTGAAGTAGAGGATGAGTAGCACAGAGAAAGATTAACCCGAATTGGCCTTCTTCCTACTGTTGGTACTTCTGAAGATGTCTATAGAGCTAGTATTTTTTTTTTTGTTTACAGTGGGAGATACCTGTCCATGGAAGATTAGAGAATAAACTACATATAACCATATAACAAGGGAAAACCAATGCTCTTAATTCTCTCTGCACTTAAGAATTGTGTCTTGAAGAAAATTTCAGTAAGCTATATTTTGGACCCATCCCAACTGGCATTCCATTCTGGTAATTTAAACTAACATAAGTTTCTTCTAGTACAGGTATTCATAACCTGAGGGTCTATTAACCTAGGAGTCTATGGATAGACTACAAAGGATTCATTTTTTGATGGTGTATGTATACACACACATTTTGCCTACATATACTCTTGAGACACAGCTGGCAAATTATCAGGCAATTTTGTGCCTAGGAATCACTCGACTACCAAAAGGTAAAGGTAAATTGCATGTTTTCATGTGAATAACCCAGACATTTACTGAGCTTTTTAGTAATCCCTATGTTTGTTGAACAAGTGGAAGAAAGTGTCAATTTCATTACCTTTTAAGATTTTGAAAATCTGAGCAACTCAGATGAGAATTTTTAACTCTCCATAAAGGATACATTTTTCTAACATAAATGGATGCTGAACTTATGAGTATAGCCGGGACAAATTCAAACTCATCTCATGCTTGAGATAACTGTTAAAATATGTTATTTAAAATAACATTATTATTGCTAACAGATTGTGCAATGATTTGAGTCATGCAGAATTGTCATAAGTTATTTGAGCAGGGAGGTTCTTTTCTTTGGACTTCTCTTGCTCACTTTTTTGTACACTTTCACAAAATTAAGGTATTAACCATACTATGTTGTACAAAAAGTGTTTTTGAAAATGCCACATATTTTAAAAATGACAATTCAAGAAAACTGTGAATATCCAAAATGGAAATCATTTCAAGGAAAACACAGAAAGCCACATAATTTTTTGTGCAATGATAGCTGATTCCAGGAAGGATGGGTATCTTGAGATCCTGCTGTAATATACATGCTGAGCAGAGGATTAAAGGTCACTAAATGTATTGAAACTTTGGGGAAAAGTTAAATCCTGCCATATTTTGCTTACTTTGTTATACAGATTTATTGAATATCTTACATTTTGGTTTAACATAAACATTACTTGTTTCTATGTATAATATTAAACAAACCAAATAAAGCCACACAAAAACATTTGAAAATATCAACTGAATTAAATACTTTCATTTAATTTCATGTATTTCATGTTTTTATGGACCCAATTTAAGTTGAAATGCTGATGAAGATTAAGTATGATTAAGATTATATAATGTAAGGTTTTATTTGCACTAATGAATATCATGGGACACAAAAGTATTTTTTGTGGAAAAATTATTAGTAATGGAAGTATGCAGCCAAAAAAATGAATAAGCATCATGACTATTCATTTTGAATCTTCATTTAAATGTTATTATTTTGTGCAAATAAAGTTAATTTCTAAAAATCTGAGAGCATCAGAACCTAAGAGAGCACTTGGGTCCTTGCAGAGGAGGATAGCAGTTGATCCTTACATAGTACACAGTGTCTCAGGCTCCAACAGCAATGGCCATCAGGCAGCATGTAGGGAGGCAGATCCCACTAGCATCAGCCAGTGAGCAGCAGGCAGAAATGTGACCCCATGGCAGAAGTCAGCAGAGAGCAACGTGGTCCCTACTGGCAGTGGCCAAAGGGCAGTAATAAATCCCAGTAGCAGTGGCCAGAGACTATTCATTAACAATATAGTCCCCAGTCACAGGGCCAAGCAGGCAATGGGCAGGCACATGGGCCACATTGGAAGTTACCAGAAGGCAGTAAGGAGTCTTAGGAGGAGTAGTCAGAAGGAATCAGGAAAAGATGCTGTTTCCATTGCAGTGGCCATTGGGCAGCAGGCAAATATATGGGCCCTCAAGCAAGGGGACAGCAAAATAGTTGCCTGTATGTTGAGGTTTAGAGGTCCTGGAGACCCCAAAATACCAACATGCCAGGTCCTGCCAAATGAATTTAACCAGTCTTCTTACAAAGAAAAACAAAGTTTATTAAAGATTCGCTATATTTGGTAGACTCTTAGGGAGCCTCAACATTTTTGACTCTAATGCCAGAGGGCTAGATTGAATCAAACCTGCGCTAGACTGAATCTGAGCACCTTCATGGAGGCAAGACTAGACTTATATACAGAAAGATTGTGGGAGGGATCTAGGGTGGTCAAGTAGTCTGGGGTGATGGGAGGAGGCATTTAGGGAGGGTCTTGATGACTGGGGGGACTGGGGTAAAGTCAGACTCCAGGAATGGGATTAAGGGTGGGAAATAGCTTATTTTGATAAAATCAAGGCTGGGAAACGGCTGGAGGCAATCCAGAGGTAGCCAGACTACTTAAAGTTTGGATTCAGTTAAAGGGCCACAGTTAAGGACCTAGAGGGCCACATCTTTTTTTTTTTGAATGACCAGTGTCATATTTCATTCCAACATCTAATATAAATGAACAGGATTCTGGACTAAGTCAGATCTAGCCTAGAGCATTGAATCACCTGGTAATGCTGCCAGTGGAGACTACTCAAAGGTTAATCCAAAGATGACATTGTATTTTTAAGCTATAAGATCTTCCTTGATTTGAGAGGAAATAAGTAGTACTATATAAGTAAAAGAATAAGGAACTCAAATGCTTAAATTCAATCAGCATATTATGTTTAAAAATATTTATGTCACATGGACATTTCCATTTAGCCCTGCCACATACAGGAACATCTTTACAGAGCATTTGCTTATTTAGTCCTACCTATTAAATTATTATTTCTATGGCTAAAGCATAATTTTGCTATGGTATATAGCTATTCGTTGTTAACAGATTGCATTCACCAAACTATCCTGATTTCTTACTCCACTAAGAACTGCAAATGAAAATGCAAAATGTGGAACTGGGCTTTATTATAATGCTTGAACAGCAGGAATGCTTCCTTGATTATAATAAATTAATGCTATTTTCTATACAGCTTAAATAATATAACTTTTCCCCATTGTTATTGCTAAAAGGCTAGAGTTAAATGTAAAAACATAGATCAAGTTTTAAATGACTTTTTTAAAGAAGTCAACATTTTAAGCTTATTTAGATGTTAACCACTTTCTTCAATTATTCATAATAGGTATTCCTATTTAGTTTCTCCAATTTTAAGTATGGTTCTTAATTGGATTTTCATTATTTTCAATGTGTTTTATGCATATTGCTCATAGAATTTGCAGACTCAGAGTACTAGTACTCCTGTGTATATAGATCATGAAATCCCAGAATGAGAGAATCACAGAAAATTAGATTTGGAAGGCCTCTCAGAGGTAGGCCACCTTGTACCTGAATAACAATAATCCTTTTAACTGTGTCCCTGACAAATGATCAGTCATCAGGGTACACTGCTTCAACTAAAACTCATTCTCAGTTGCTCTGTCTTGCCCAGTCATTTCCCTAAATAAACATAAACTAATTCAATGTAACCAAGTTCCATTAAGCACCAGTAATGTGTATGGTATTTTGCTAAAGGATATGGATTCAAAGACAAAACAAAACGAAAAACCCAATACATGAAAACAAAGAGCAACAGTAACAGCAAAATAAAAACAAATACTCTAGCTCCAATAAACAAAGATTTTACGTTCTCCTGGAATGTAATTCCACTCTGAGAATGACATGGATGAGGTTAGAGGTCCTTTAAGTTACTAATGTGTGGGATGAAAGACCCTCACCAATTAAAACTTAATAAGGAGCCATCTCAGGATGGGAACAGAAATAAATTTTATTCAATTCTCGAGAATTGGGCATCTCCCGCTAGAATAAATCCAGCCAGAGAGGCGCTTTACAAGGGGCAAGGCACACATAACTATACCTAACACAGGAGAATTCCCACCTACCTCTGACCCTTCTCACCATTGGCTGGGAGGTAGGCTTACAATGTGAGCACAAAAGCTAGACAAAGTACCGGGCAATTGAGGCACAGAAACTCCAATTCCCATTCCCTTAGTTAATGATTACAACTGAGGTGACATCTATAAATCTAAAAAAGGAGAAAAGGAAGTGGGAGGGGGAGACCCTCTCCATTCTTTACAGTAGAGAAAAACAAGTCATTACGACCCTGTTCTTACCGAGCAAATCTTTAAACCAA
Source organism: Trichosurus vulpecula (assembly GCF_011100635.1). Lineage (NCBI taxonomy): Eukaryota > Metazoa > Chordata > Mammalia > Diprotodontia > Phalangeridae > Trichosurus > Trichosurus vulpecula. Next base: position 93,409,492 of record NC_050576.1, on the reverse strand, counting down.
AACCAGAATAAAGAACAAAAAGTATCAGGGTACACTTTCCCAGAGGCTGAGCCATCAGACTCTCATGGCCTCATAATTTTTCCACTTCCTTATTTCCTGATTTTTAAACATTTCTCAGTATAGATGTAGATATATATTTATACATATTTTCTCTGTGAAGTCTTAACATTTTATTTACCTCACACACTAAGAACCTAGGCGCCAGTAATGTCTCTGCCCTTCACTGATCACTGCCTTCTGACTCTTCAGCAACTTCTGCTTCTCCTCTACCCCAAAATCACAATACATTTTTTGCCTTTTTTGCCCAGTGGAACCCAATACTTGTTTTAAAAAACAGAATTTCTTTCCCTAAAGAGAATTTTTTCCAGCACCAAAATTGAACTCCATTGGCTTTTTAAATGAAAATAATGCCAAACTTTTGGGCCACTCTGACTTCCATGTTTCAGAATGAATTTCAACCAACTTTCATTTGTTCAGCTGAGTAGACTTAAACAAAACCAAGTTCAGTACTAGTTAGTAAGTCAAACATTTTGTGCCTAGTTCTTCCAGAAACCTAAAATAACTTTGAAAGAGTATGGGCTGTACTGGAAGTGTTAGAATGTTATAGTGGAAATAATTCTAATGTGAGGAAGGGATAGGAAACCTAGAATTCCAGTCCCACCTCTGCCACGCATAAGTTGTTTGTGACTTAAACCCTACATGCCTGCAAGTAAAAGCAGGGACTGGGAAAGAGAGGTCTAAATCATATAGCTAAAGTCATTTCTAGCTCCAAAATTGGACCCATTTTTCCCCGACTCAGGAAGAGAGAACCACATGTAAGAATAGACATTACAGAACAAAGATATTATTAAATATCATTTTCACAGAAAAGGTGTTAAACAATTGTCATCATAAAATACTCATATAACTTCTTTTGACATGGCAATGAGAAATAGACACATTTCAATGTTATCGATATGACATGATTCTTTAAATCCAATGCTAAATTAGGTTATACTTTTCCTATGTGTGAATTACAGAAGTATTTTCAAGACAACATATAATTAATCAAACTATGCTGATGTGAATTTTTCCTAATTTGTACAGGCCATGTCATCTATCACACTCTAATTAGGTACTCTGAATAAAATTAATATATTTAAATATTTATAGAAGACTACACATGATCACATTTGAAAATTTGTTCCTGGGACTTTGTATCATGCTTTAAAATTAGTAACAATCATTTATAAATGTCTATGGGAAATAAATGCAAAGATTGATCACCACTGAACCCATTGGTTGACAATGTTGAGATTTATTTGAGAAAAAAGGAAAATATAATTTTCTTTATTATCTGGATACAAAACTTGTTCTCCCTTTACAGAAATGAGAAATGTATTTAATGAACCAACTTCTACTAAAATGGTTTCTTTCTGATATCAAATTAGTCAAATTTGAATATGATACTGGGCATATTGCAATAGAAGCATCCACTCAAATAAGTTCCTTACCTACTTTCTTCAAGTATGCAGGATCAGAATGTGCCAGCCTAAAAATTATCAGACAAGAGAATGTAATGTTGAAGTTGTCCATAAGGTACCACTCTCTTTAGCCTCCTAGCCCAATGAGAGATATTTAAACATAGCTCTGGTGCATATGTAGAACAATATTTGAAAAGGTCAGTAGTCTCTCTAGCCAGTAGATACACAGCAAAGCTATTCCTTTCACTATCCTTGAGCAAGCTGAATTTTTAGAGTTGAGGAAAAAAGAAAACATACTGACCATGTTCAGAACTTAACTGGAGATGGAAATAATATATGGCTCAAAGCATTAAATACACAAAATGTGTAGCTACAGAGCACCAACCTCATATCTGCATTTCTACATGTGTACACAGTAATTAACATGTTATCTCATACATTAGAATATAAAAGCTTTTTGAGAATAGAAACTTGAAAAAAACTTTCTTATATTTCCAACATTTAGCACAGTGCCTAGAACAGACTAAGTAGTTGGTAAATGTGTTTTTTTTTTTGATTGGCTGGCTTTTGTTATCTATATCTTATATTGTGATATCTTTTACTCTATATCCTATCTAATATCCTACATCCTAATGGCCATTAAGAATATATGGTCTTGGACTTCCCAGATCCAAGATGGTGGAGTAAGCAGTAAATCACTGTAACTTACCCCAAATAGCATCAAAACAACCATAAAAAAGCTCCCCAAAACAAATCCTGGTACAGCAGAACCAGTAAAAAGACAGAGTGAAACAATCTTTTAGCCCAAGAAACTTGGAAGATTGTCAGAAAAGGCCTATCCTACTTGTATATAAGGAGAGCTCATTCCAAGACAGGAAGTATTCCAGAAAACCAGAGCAAGCCCCACCTCAACAAACCAGCAGGAGATTCTGAGCTCCAGTGCATTGGAGCAGGCAAATGTCAACAACATGCCTCAACATAGCCAGGGGAATGGGAAGATTCCAGCTCTGAGAACCACCATGTGATTCATTAGCCCTGGGGAAACAGGAAGTCTCCAGAGGTGATACCTATCAATCCAGACACTGGCACTATGACCCTGGCTCAGCATCAGGAAAGCATCAGACCCCTATAGCCCCCTGCATTGCCAGCCACTCCCTACCACACCCCCTCAGTGCAGCAACAGATAGGAAGGTCTCCCATGGGTCTCAGGGCAACATCAATGCAGCACCAGGTAAATAGCCAATGCCTGCAGCCCCTGGCACAAGAAGCCTTAAACAGTGCCCCTTCTGCCCCAGGAGCAGAGGTCAAATTTAAAAGAAAGGAAAAAGGCTAAAAAAAGATGAGCAAAAAACAACAAAAAAAAAGAATCTGAAAGTAGAAAGTTATTATGGTGACAAGGAAGAAAAAAATCACAAACTCAGAAGAAGACAGCAATGTCAAAACACCTATGGGCAAAGCCTCAAAGAAAAATGGGAAGTAGTCTCAAGACCAGAAAGAATGCATGAAAGAGCTCAAAAGGTAGCTTAAAAATCATATGAGAGGTTGAAGAAAAATTTGGAAAAGAAATGAGAGTGATACAAGAGAATTATGAAAAAAAGTCAACAGCTTAGAAAAAGAAAACAAGTGCTTAAAAAGTAGAACTGGCCAAAGGAAAACGGGGGATTCAAAAATCCACTGAAGAAAACAACTCCTTAAAAAGTACAATTGGCCAAATGGAAAAGAAAGTACAAAAGCTAACTGAGGAAAATGAGTCCTTAAAAGTTAGAATTGGGCAAAGTGAAAGCTAATGACTATGAAACATCAAGGATCAACCAAATTCAAAAGAATAAAAAATAGAAGAAAATGTAAAATACATCATTAAAAAAAAAATCACCTAGAAATACCTCCAGGAAAGACAATGTCAGAATCCTCGGACACCTGAAAGCCATAATCAAAAGGAGGACCTGGACATCTTTCAAGAAATTATCAAGGAAAACTGGCCCAATGTCCTGGAACCAGAGGGCCAAATAAGAGGTATTGAAAGAATACATTTATCACCTCAGGAAAGAGATCCCAAAATAAAAAATCCAAGGAACATTATAGCTAAATTTCAGAACTATCAGGTCAAGGGAAAAATACTATAATTGGCCTGAAAGAAACAATTCAAATATCAGGGAGCCACAATCAGGATTATGCAGGCCTTAGCAGCTATAGCATTAAAGGATCAGAGGTCATGGAACACGATATGCTGGAAGGCAAAGGAACTAAGACGGCAACTAAGAATCACCTACCTGGTGAAATTAAACATAATACTTCAAGGGAAAAAAATGGGCATTTGGTGAAATAGAAAGATTTCAAGCTTTCATAAGGAGAAGATCGGAATTGAACAAAAAATACTGCTCTCCAAATCAACACCTAAGAAAAGTCTAAAAAGGGGAAAAGGGAAAAAAGGAAAAGAAAATGTAAGGTATTCAATGGAGCTGAACTGTTTCCTATACGCAAGGTGATACTTGTAATTCTTAAAAATTGTACCACTAATAGTACAGCTAGAAGGAATATACATAGACAGAGGGTACAGATATAAGGTGAATTTGAGAGAATGATATTAAAAAAAATAATTAAGGGAAGAGAAAGAAGGGTATACTGGGTGCAGAAGGAAGGGAAAGTTAGAATGGGGTAAATTATTATTATTACAGAATGTGAGGGTGGGCGATGCGCATTCCTAGAACCTGACTCTCATCAGTATTGGTTCAAAGAAGGAACAATATACGCAATCAGTTGAAAATAGAAATCTATGTTACCCAACAGGAAAGTTGGAGGAGAGGAAATTAAGTAAAGTGCGGAGGAGACTGACAGAAGAGAGGGCACTCCCAGAGTAGGCAGTACACAGCAGTAAAACACTGTTGAGGAAGAAAGGATGAAAGTAGATAGAGGACAAACATAAGGGAAAATATGATGGAGGGAAATACATTGTTAGTAATCATAACTGTGAATGTGAATGGGACAAACTCTCCCATAAAATAGAAGCAGATAGCTGAGTGGATCAAAAACCAGAATCCTCCTCATTTCTCAAATATATAAAGAACTGAGTGAAATTTGCAAGAATATGACCATCCTCCAATTCATAAATGCTCAAAGGATGTGAGCAGTCAGTTTTCAGATGAAATACTCAAAACTATCTATAGGCATATGAAAAAAAAAGTTCTAAATCAATTTTGATTAGAGAAACACAAATTAAAACAACTCTGAGGTACTACCTTACAGCTATCAGACTGGCTAACATGACAGAAAAGGAAAATGATAAATGCTGGAGAAGATGTGCAAAAACTGGGGAACTAATGCACTGTTGGTGAAGTTGTAAACTGATCCAACCATTCTGGAGAGCAACTTGGAACTATACCCAAAGGGCAACCAAATTGTGCATACCCTTTAATCCAGCAATACTTCTACTAGGTCTGTGTCCCAAAGAGATCATAAAAAGGGAAAAGGACCTACATGTACAAAAATATTTATAGCAGCCCGTTTCATGATGGCAAAATATTGGAAACTGAGGGGATGTCCATCAGTTAGGGAATGGCTGAATAAGTTGTGGAATATGAATGTAATGGAATACTATTGTGCAATAAAAAGTGATAAATGGGCTGATTTCAGAAAAAAAAAACCTGGAAAGACTTGCATGAACTGATGCAAAGTGAAATGAGCAGAACCAGGTAGACATCATACAAAATATCAGCAACATTGTGTGACAATCAACAATGAATGACTTAGCTCTTCTCAGCAACACAATGATCCATGATAACTACAAAGGACTCAGGGAATAAAATGTTTTCCACATCCAGATAAAGAACTGACAGACTCTAAATACAGACCAAAGCATATTTTTTGTTCACTTACTTTATTCTTTTTCATGTTTTTTTTTTCCTTTTGGTCTATTTTTTTTTCTTTCACAACTGTGACTAATAAGGAAATCATTTACATGATAGCACATATATAACCTATATGAAATTGCCTGCTATTTTAGGAAGGGAGGTGAGGGAAGGATGGAGAAAAATTTGGAATTCGAAAATTTGTAAAAAATGAATGCTAAAAATTGTCTTGACATGCAATTCTGGGAAAAAATATTTTTTAAATAGCCAAAAAGAAGAGCAAAAACAACACAGGGTCTTTCAAACTTCCAGGAAAAGGAAATGACCTGTCAGTCAATAAACATTTAAGCAACTAGTTAATGTGTCAGGCACCATGCAAGGCACTGGGAATACAAAGAAAGATACAGGATGGTCTTTGCCCTTAAAGAGATCAATTTAACTAAATTCAATTAACATTTATTAAAAAGATGCTATGTTCTAGGCAGTGTGCTAATCAAGCACTGGAAATACAAATAAGAAAAAGAAAGTCAGTCTCAGCCCTCAAGTAACTTATAATCTAATAGGAGAAAAAGTACAAAAGGAAGCTGCAAAGCAGGGAGGAGTGTGACCAGGGAGTACCTGGGTTGGGCACATGATGTTCTGTGGAGTTGAAACCAAGGAAAGCTGCTGATAGAATATAGAGAGTTATCTTTCACAGTCCAATGGGGGAAGATAACATATTAAAAGAAGCTGAAAAAGGGGAAGGAAGAGAACCTGGTATGGGGAGAGGGGCAGGGTTACATGAAGTCCAGAGGCAGGGAATACTGAGGAAATGTGAGGTTTAGAGTAAATGTCATTTGAAGAGAGATGTGTTTCTCAAGACAATGATGAAGTCAAGGAGAGCATACAGGTGGGAAATGATGAAGTGGCTGCCCTAAACGCCCCCCTCCCCTTAGAGGTTCTTAGAGGAAATCTGGTCATCATGAGAAAGTGGATTCCCAATGAGGTGGGGAATGGTGTACATTAGAAATTACATTCCCTTTCCCTCTCTTTGAATCTTTATCATTCTTGATCCCAGGGAGAAATAATAGTAATCAAAAAATTAGAGGGTAGTGCATGGGCCAAGTAACAGGAAGATTCATTAATTAAAACTGCAATTTCATCAATGTCAATTCACTCTCTGATACTGGATATCATAACTCATCAGCACTTTCTCATCTGGGGCCAATGTTATCCATGATCTCCCTAGTTCGCAAGGTTTACAAACATGCTGCAGAACTTCCATAGATATACAAATATAAATGGAGTTCATAGCCTGTCCATTAGTCACCCCTACTGTAGCTAACATGTAGCTAGACTTCATGACTTCTTTTATGGTCATCTACATCTATTACAATATCCTTTATACCAATTTTCTTGCATTATTCCTTGGAGATATGCTACAGACAGCTCTCATCTAAATTGACCCTTTTCATTGTCCCTAGAAGAAGCAAAACAAAGAAAAAATCACAAATGACCAAACAAAAGAAAGCAAAAAAACCAAAGGGGGAAAAAACACAACAACAATAACAAATGACTTATTGATTGGTCTTCCCATTAATACATCTCTAGTTCTGTTACTTGTTTTCCTCAGTAAAAAGAAAATGAAGGCAAAATCAGGATTAGAACTAAGGTTTCTGGAAGTATCACAGAAAAACCCTTATTATTTAAATAGAATAGGGATAAGGGATAAGGATTTATCAAGGGACTTCACTGGCACAGGGAAATTCCAGGTAAGAAAGTTCCCTCTACAATGCAAATAGATACTTCCTTTACATCTCATTTTCTTAGAGAGTTATCTAAAGCACCAACAGGTAAAGTTATCTTGTCTGAATTACATGGCTAGTATGTTTCAGAAGTGAGTCTTGAATGGATAAATAAGGACTTGTAGAATTACAGTAACATATAATACATACAAAAATATTAGCCAAAAAAAACACCATTATATTCCCCTGGTTGTTTTCTCTAACTTTAACTATGGAAAAAATTACCAATTAGTAGCTCATGGTAATCTTTTAGAACATTTGCATATTAATAAGAAAATGGTGCTTGTTTTGTGTATTAGACATACAAATCAGTCCTGAATATTCATAGGAAAATTGCTAAAATAGTATCCTGGATTTTGATCAAATTGCTTAGGGTTTTTTGGCTCCATGTTGATTACTAACAATTATTTGTCATCATATTCATTCCCAGGCAAAATTGTTGAGCTTCATCATAACACATTTAGTTCAGGGAATTTGTTCCCTATATGGCTTCACCAACAATCTATTAAGTACAGTGTAAATACTGCAAATAAATCAAGAACAAATGGAAATTCAGCTTGATTTACTGAACTTGTAGCTTCTTCACATATCTCTTCCTGTACACACCAAAGTTCAGACCTAAAATTAATTACCTTCTTTCTTTGCTTTAAGTCCAAGTCCATTTTTTGGTCTGAACTTGTTATTCTTTGGCATAGGAAACTACCCTTTCACCAATGAAAACTGCAACTCATTAATAACTCAACCAGTAGAGTTTCCCAAGGGCAGTGAGATATTAAGTCATTTATCCAATGACACATATATGTTATCTGTCAATAGCAAGATTTGAACTGAGGTCTTTCTGCTTCTAAGTCAAGCTCTCTCCTCATTATTGTCACTCAACTTCTCAGGACTTGTCTAAATAATGTAAGACATATATTTTGTTCAGTAAAAGTAAATAAACAAATAGTCCAAAAAACTCCTGGAGGGCAAAGAGGCAACTCATAAATCTTTGCTTGCTCCCATGGTGCCTTGCATTTACAGTCTTATACATAAGGAATTCTCAGTAAATATTTATTGAATGAAAGATGAATAAGTAAGGAAATTAATTGGAATTGTGTAACTTAAATAGGAATGATTGATTATATTTTCTTCTTTCAACTAATTGTGTGTTTATTATATAAACATGATTTTTAACAGTTGAATTGAAACAATAACAATTGCAAAGCTAATATAGAAAATCCAAGTAACAATCCAAATATTACAAAACATTTTTTAACTTATTTGGGCATTTTGAGTGAAAGTAAGTTTTTTTTTAAATTGAATTGTGTAAGATCTTTGCAATTTCCCTCTTCAGTGAGACTAAGATACCTGCCTAAATGGATGCAGAAAGACTACATCCCACACATACTCCAGCAAAAAAGCTAAAAATGGGCCTAGGAAATATTAATCAAGAAATCCAATGAGAAACCACAGGAAGTGACTTCATCCATGCAAAAACTCCATAGAAAGAATCAGCTAGAGGCTTATAAGCAATAGAAAAAGGATTCTTCCAGGAACACTATCACAAACATAGGTAACAACAATATTAGCCTCCCATCATGATGAAAGACTGGCCAGAGAGGTCTGTAACCTTCAATGTTCTGTGTCCAAAGGCAGCAAGAATAGAGGAATTCCAAATAAAAGCCCTATGGTGGTTGGAAGCCACAACATAGGGATCAATCTAGAAGTATCAGAGATCCATCTGGATGTGGCAGTGCTCAAATATAGATATACCAGACTATGGTAAGAACAATATTCTAATATGTACCCCCCTTTTCTCCCTCCCCCATGCAAGTAAGGCTAATACTTGCATAAAAGGTATTGAGGATTTTCTGAATTCTTGGCTGGTTCAAGACACTAAAGAATCAGGCTTTTAATATAGCTTCTTGGTCACCTGAGTAGCCATAACAAGCTCTAGACACTCTGATCTTTGGCTAGATGATCACAACGAACAACTCAGGAAAAGGCGCATCCTTCAGCTGAATCACTTTCATATGATCTCAATACTTTTTTGTTATTGTTATTATTTAATATTTTTATTCTGCTATGCTCAGCAAATCTCCTTCAGTAACTGTTGAATGTTCCCTGAATATCTTATTTTGTTTAAATGTTGAACCAAAACTGCCAGGGGACTGAGTCTGGCCTAGAACAGAATGTGGGTTCAGTGTCTCCAAAGTCCATAATACTGAGTCTTGAGATATGAAAGACCGTCATGCTCTGAAACTCAAAGATGGAGGGGATTGCTAAAATCTACTAAATTTCAGTGTTGATACACCCAGGGAGGTGATTTTATAGCACCCATTTATGTTGAAATCAAGCAGGACCAACCCACGCCAAACAAATGCATAGAAAAGTGCAAAGCCTAGAACAAAACACAAATTCAGGAACTAAGGTTGGAGATATGAGTAAAAAAAAGACATGATCACTATAAAGAATTATAAGATAATCAGAATTTGAACTTAGAAGAGAATCACTCCACAACATTTTAAGCATATACTCAAGGATAAATAATGCATATTCCATAAGGATTACATGAATACCTAGGGGCAAATGAACTAAGATAAAAATAATGAAATATTGGGGGTTTTGGGGGGGGAATTAGAGGGAAAGTAAATAGATTAAAACTGAAAATGGTAAACTTTATGAATGTTGCAGTATCTGAAAATTAGAAAATACCAAACAGAAATCAATGACTCTATGAGAATAAAAGTCATAGTAAAAGAAATTTAAAAGAGTAAAAAATGGGAGAAAAATATGTCCTATCAAAGCCAACTGACTTGGAAAACTGGGTAAAGAAATAATTTAGCAGTCATCTGAACACCTGATAATCATTTTTTTAAAGCCTGAAGGGAAACTGAAAATAGAATCTGCCAATCACCTCCTGAAAGAAATTCACAAGGAAACTTCCCACAATGTCTAAGCTAAAACCAGAGTTTGCACATAAAAGAAAAAAAAATACTGCCAGTAACCAGAAAGAAAGAGTTCTAGTACTAAGGAACTTAAGTCAGGATCACATAAGATCAAGCAGTTTCTATAATGGAGTTCAGATCTTGGAATACATATTCTAAAAGGTAAAAGATTAGGGCATGAAAACATGACAAAATTTCTATAAGTAAAACCCTATAAATAGAAAATAGATCTTAAATGAAATAGAGTCCTTTCACACATTCCTGATGGAAAAAAAAAAACAAAAACAAAAATAAAACAGAGTAGAAAGTATGAAATGCAAACATGAGAATTAAGTCAGACAAAGAAAGGAAGAAAGGTAAATATCTTTAGAGTCTATAGAATAAAATACTAGAATTATAATAATGAGAAAAGAAATAAATATCCCTTTAGAAACTCAGTGTCTCCAAAGGGCATGAATGGTGTTAAATATGACAATCATAGATCCTGAAGAGGGAGGTATTTTGGTTTTATGTTGGTGATTTTAAAAGGTGAATGAAAACGAAAAGTGTTGTGACATGGTCCTGATTCAGGCCAGTCCCATGGTAGTTTATGTTCAACACTGTAACAAAATAAAACAGTCAGAGAATAGTTAACAGAGATTTACTTATCCAAAATAGGAGAAGAATATTCAACAAAGATAGGCACTGGGGACATCTTGGGTTGATTTAACTGAGGGAAACTTTCTTGAATGACTTAACCATTGTGATCTGGCAATAAAGCACCAAAAATTACCAGAAACTCCTCCTATCTGTTTTGTAGTCAAGAAAACATGAGGAGATGTCAACAGTTTGAGCCTTTAGAACCCTGAGCCAATCAAAATGAGAGTTTGGTCCCAAAGCCTTACTTGCCTATGGGTAAGAATTAGGATATTGTTCCTACTAAAGAGGGCTCAACTAGTGGGAAACAGGGGAAGAGGACAGTGGAACTTAATATTTCTCATAATTGGTGTGTGATATATAAACAAGCAGGAAGGTGTAAGGGGAGCAGATATTAGATACCATTTACCCTTATCTAAAACAACATATAGGTTAAAACACATATACAAACACATACATGTATTCATATATAGACAGTCAGTGTATAGAAGTGCAGTGTTTGGTGTAAAAATACATCAAATCCTAAAGTTTTTTTTTTTGTCTTCTAAAGGAAAAACAGAGACCAAGTGGTTAAAAGAGTAGGTTAATTTTCAAGGAAGGAGTAATCAAAATGAAAATCAATCAACAGTATTTACCAACCATTTAATATGTGCTTAATATACTGGCAATACAATTACAAAAAAAAGAAATAATCCCTATTCTCAATGGGATTATTTTCTAAAATAGGAGAAATTAAGTACATATGAATTATGTGCAACATAATTATAAAGTTAGTAAGTAGCATAAAGTAATTAAAAGGTAAGAGGTAGTTTGGGTGAAGGACACTAGCAGTTAGGAAGATCAGGAAAGAGTTCACAAAGAGAAGGATTTTATGAGACAGAAGATAGAGTGCATCACAAGCATGGAAAACAGGTAACTAAACAACTAGTGGAAAGTTACAGAAACAGGAGACGTACAGAGACAGGAGACCAGAGAAAAGGCTAGTATGTCTAGATCGAAGAATATGGTGGGGGAATAATATCCAATGAGGTTGGAAAGATAAGTTGGATCCAGGTTGCATAGGAATTTAAAAATTAAACAGAGTTTATTTTCCTAGAGATATTAGGGGAACACTGGGGTTGGCTAAGTAGGGGAGTCACATGATTTGATCTGTATTTAAAGAAAGTTACTTTGAAACAGTATGTACAATGGATTGGAGTGAAGAGAGATTTGCAACAGATAGAATCATTAGGAGGCTTTTACAATATAAACTAGGGTATAAGCCGTGAGGGTTTGAATTAAGGTAGTAGCTGTGTGTGAAGGAAAGGGATAGGATGCTTCAGACACTATGAAGGTAGAAAGGACAATTTTGGCAAAATTTGATTGAATATGGGGGTTGAAGTGCAGTGAATATTCCAGGATAATGCAGAGTTTTAAAATCTTGTTGTTATTGGTATTCAGTAGTGTCTGACTCTTCATGGTATCATGGACTACAGCACGCAGGCTATCCTTCACTATTTCCCAAAGTCTGTCCAGGCTTATATTCATTGTTTCTTTAAGACTATCTTGGGGGCGGGGTGGAGCCAAGATGGCAGAGTAAAAGGAGGGACTTGCTTGAGCTCTCCCCCAAACTCCTCCAAATACCTGTAAAAAATTACTCTAAAAAGTTCTAGAGCTACAGAACCCACAAAATGACAGAGTGAAACAAATTTCCAGCCCAAGACAATCTGGAAGGCTGACGGGAAAGGTCTATCACACTGGGCTGGGAGCAGAGCCCAGTCCAGTGTGGGCTGAGCTGGGATAGACTGGGCTGGATCAGGTCTCAGGGCACTGAATCACTGGCAGCTGTGGTGGTTTCCAGACTTCTTGACTCATAAAGGCCAAAGACAAAGTAGAAGGTCAGTGGGGAAACTCTGTCAGACCTGAGTGAGAGAAGAGCACGGTCCAGCCCCAGACCCGAGGAGGTGGTGGTGGCAACGGTGGCAGCAATAGCAGTGGCTACTTCCAGAGCTCCAGGTCCACAGATGGTGGAGGGACCAAGCAGCTGATGGGGGGGGGGATTGAAGGGATCTCTTTCCTGCCACTGAGGTGGGATGCTCTTGCTTTGCCCTGTTTTGGATCTAGGTTACAGCCCTGGGTGACATTCCTGGGGTGAGGAGGAGTGCTGGCTTGGCAGAGCTTGTGGTGGCTGTGGAAAGGGAATCCTCTTCACAGTTACAAGGCAGAAAAGAGTGCTTATCTTTTTTCAAGAAATAATAAAGGAAAACTGCACTGATATTCTAGAACCAGAGGGTAAAACAGAAATTGAAAGATTCTACCAATCACCTCTTAAAAAAGATCCCAAAACTAAAACTTCTAGAAATATTGTAGCCCAATTCCAGAGTTCCCAGGTCAAGAAGGAAATGTCACGAACAACCAGAAAGAAACATTTTGAGTATTGTGGAAACACAATCAAGATAACACAAGATCTAGCAGCTTCTACATTAAGGGATCGAAGGTCTTGGACTATGATATTCCGGAGGTCAAAGGAGTTAGGATTAAAACTAAGAATCACCTTTCCAGCAAAACTGAGTATAATATTTCAGGGGGAATAAATGGACATTGAATGAAATAGAGAACTTTCAAGCATTCTTCGTAAAAAGACCAGAGCTGAACAGAAAATTTGACTCTCAAATACAAGAATCAAGAGAAGCATGAAAAGGTAAACAGGAAAGAGAAATCATAAGCGACTTACTGAAGTTAAACTGCTTTCATTTCTATATGGAAAGATAATATTTGTAACTCATGAGACCTTTCTTAGTATTTGGGTAGTTGAAGGGCATACACACACACACACACACACACAAACACACACACAGAGGGCATAGAGTGAGTTGAATATGAAGGGATGATATCTAAAAAATAAAATTAAGGGGTGTGAGAGGAATATATTTGGAGATGGAAAAAGGGAGAGACAGAATAGGGTAAATAATCCTGCATAAAATAAGCAAGAAAAAGCTGTTACAATGGAGGGGAAGAGGGGTGAAGAGAAAAAGAATGAATCAACCTTACTCTCATTGGATTTGGCTTAAGGAGTGAATAATATACACACTCAATTGGGTATCTTGCCCAACAGGAAAGTAGAGGGGAAGGGGATAAGAGGAGGTGATGATAGAATGGAGGGGAGATTGGGGGAGGGGGTAGGCAGAAGCAAACACTTTTGAAAAGGGACAGGGTCAAAGGAGAAAATAGAATAAATGAGGGGCAGGATAGGATGGAGGAAATATAGTCAGTGTTTCACAATATGACTATTATGGAAATGTTTTGCATCACTACACATGTATAACCTATATTGAATTGCTTGCCTTCAAAATGAATGTGGGTGGGGTGGGAAGAAGGGAGAGAATCGGGAACAAAAGTTTCAAAAATAAATGTTAAAAATTGTTTTACATGCAACTGAGTTATAAGATATACAGGCAATGGGGTATAGAAATCTATCTTGCCCTACACGAAAGTAAGGGGGAAGAGGATGAGGGGGCATCATAGAAGGGAGGGCAGACTGGGGAAAGGGGTTATCAAAATGCATGTGGTGGGAGTTAAGGGAGAGATGGGGAGAAAATTTGGAACTCAAAATCTTGTGGAAATGAATGCAGAAAACTAAAAATAAATTAATTTAAAAAAGAGAAGTGAAAATTTATAGGTGTCTAGAAATATTTCTGACAACAGCTGCACAAAACCCCTGAAACTTGGGACAGAGCACTCTCCACTCTGGAAACAGAGTCCTCCCTTGACAAAGAGCTCAAAAGTCAAGTAATTGGCTGGGAAAATGAGCAAATAGTGTAAAAAAAATCAAACTATAGAATCTTACTTTGGGGATATTTGGGAAATGTTCATGCCTTGATGTTTGTTTCTGGTGTTTGAGTTAAGAATAGAAACTTTTGAATATAATAAAAACAAAGAATAAATAAAGCTTCCCTACCTGATTCTAGCCATGTTGGCTGCCTCAGTGCTTTGAAATTAAAGGATAAGAAACATTCTGTCTGCTTCCTCAAGATCAGTCTTTTACTTTTGAGATGAAGAAGCATATCCTCGTGGGCCACTGAACAGGAAGATCTCAATGGATTTTTCAAAAGGAGTGACTCTACACCTGAGATTATCTTCCTTGAACTCTCTCTTATAACAAGTAGTAGTTTTCTATTTCATTAAAGATTCCATGATGGGGTGGAGAGGATGGGTAGAGTTCTTCTCCTTTGCTTTTATTGGAGCTATAAAATTGGAACTCAACTAGGTAATCTTAAGCCTAGGTCTCTGGCTGCCTTTTTCTATTTGTGATTCCTTTCCTAAGTAGGTGACCAAACATCTTCCTCAAAATGGCGAGCCTCCAAGGTGACTTTATGGGGAACACCTCATTCATGAGGAGAAATATTACCATTGATCAGTTTTTCCTAAGGTAACTGAAGTGGTGATTTAATAAGCCAAAGACTATTAGAAAAGGTTGCCTAATTCACTTCATTAGACACCAGGCCACCTTAGTACCAAACAGGCTCTGAACCATGTCCCTGGTTGCAGAGCAGAGAAGTCTCTTCAAGAGAATTGTGAATGCCCTACTCCCTTGGGCTCAACAGTATTTCTCAGTGTTAGAAAAGTAAATGATAGTAATATCTGCTATAACCCAAGACAAGTAAAAACATATTGCAGGGCACTGTGAGAGACACAAAGCATAAAATATAGACTTGACCAAATGAGAATTTATAGTATGATTAAGAAAATAGAAAATATAACAAAAATAAGCAATATAGCACTTCATATTCATTATGTCATTTAATTCTCAAAATTACCCTTTGAAATAAATAGCATTATTAACCCTATTTTGTGGACAAGAACAAGTCTCAGGACTCAAAGAAATTCAGTGAGTGCTTGAGAATCACAAAACTATTTAGTAGCATAGCTAGTCATTGCATGTCCTTTGACTCCATATTCAGTATTCTTTCCACTAAGCACTTTGCTTTCTTGCACACAATTAAATGTAATAAAAGTCAATATATGATAAGTACCACATGAGTGGTTTTGATATTGTGGTTTCTATAGGTGAGCAATCAAAATTCTAATCAACAGCTTAAAATGCTCATCAAGTTTAGTGATAGCATCATTGTGTTTAATTCTGAAGCACCAAGGGGAAATGTCTTGGGCATTCAATTCAAAAGGAGGTGGGGAACACTTCTGGATTGGGATGGGGTAGGCAAGGATCAGCAAAGACTTACTGGAGGAAGCAGCCTTGGAATTAGTACTGGCTATAAAAGTGGGGTAGGATTTTCATAGGCAAGGATTAGTTGGAGGGATTTAGGGAGATACATAAACATCACTGTCAGCAAGCAAGGAGAGTTGCAAAACTAAAGCAATTCAAGAGGTTCTGAGTGTTTTGTGTACCAAGCACAATGCTGTCCAGTAAGGGAATTCAGAGCAATATGGGCATGTTTTCACTCTTCCAGACATTATAATTCTTCCCAGGTTACAAAACACAATAAAAACAACCTCCTGTCTCCCTAACTCTTTTTCCACCTTAATCCTATTGCCAAATTTGAAGAGATAACACATAAGCACAGTCATCATGCTGCATAAATAGTAAGACAGCACCTGTCATTGTCATATTCAAGCAGGGAGGCAACAAGCATTTTGTAAGTGCTTACCATATGCTGGGGATATAAATAAAAGCAAAAAAAAAGGATATCTCCTACCCTCATGAAACTTATGTTCTAATGGGAGAAGAAAATACATAAAAGGAAATTGAATCAAAGCACCTGCACCAGGGCATGATAGTGAATTCCAAAAATCAAAAGCAGAGACAAAGAAGTGAATGAAATCTGACCAACCTGGAATCCTTCCAAAAATGAAGAGCCTTGCAGGAATTTGCAAATGGGAAAAGTGGGCCAAGACATAGACAGAAGGATGTGCCAAGTTGAAGAGCCTTCAGGTTCTGAGGGAAAATGTTCATTGAGATCAGTTGAGGCATGATGTTGAGGTGTCAGAAGTCAGAAGCAGAGCCAGGAGAATGAAGGCTGGCTATCCTGGGCCCTTCCTCAAAATGGAGGTTCCTAGAGGAAATCACTCACCAATGAAGAGATCATAATCTCTATAATGGGGGGGGGGGAAATCTCCCCAGATTGTGGTGTGCAGATAATTTTTTATCAAGAAAATGGGACTTTAGCTTAGGTTTAGATAGGTAGGATATTGGTAAGTAAAGATGAATATTCATAGCATAAAAAAAGGATAGCTGCAACAGAGTAAACTATTTTGCTAAGTTAGTAGTGGTTGGAGAGATAAATAATGAGTAATAAGCTTTTCTTGACGCACACCCCAATACCCAGACCCAGTTGTTAGTGTTTTATTCCTTTTGAAATTATTTTATGTATACTTATTTATCTTTATATATGTTGTATCCTCCAGCAGAATATAAGTTCCTTGGCAATAAAGGTAGTTCTTCCCTTCCCTCCTTCCCTCCTTTCTTTCCTCCCTCTCTCTTTTCTCCCTCCTTCTTCTCTTCCTTCTTTCCCCTTTTCCTTCTCTCCTTCTCACCTTCCCTCCTTCCTACCTTCCCTCCTTCCTACCTTCCCTCTTTCCTTCCTTTGCTCCTTCCTTCCTTTCCTTCCCTCCTTCCTTTCTTCCTTTTCCTTCTCTTCTAACCTTCCCTCTGTTAAACCTGAAAATTTGGTTGAAGGAAACAACAGAGCTAGGTGATAGAAAAATCCATGTTGTTTATTATTTTTCTTTAAAGCATAGCGGAGCTAGCTTACTTGTACGTACAAGGAGTCAGAGTATAAACTCTGGCTGCCTGAACAAAGCAATGAGAAAACTTATATACGTTATTTTAGCAGAGCTAGCAAGCCTGTATGACCTCATTTTTATGACCCCCATGTATGTTTAACCGTGATACAAGAAGAGGATTTTCCTTAATGGAATAGAGTTGTAAAGGATGTTGACAAACGTCAGTTGAAACTACAACCCAGCATCTCTGTGTCTCATTACATTCCATCAAGGTAATCTCTCTTGGGGTTAGGGTAATGTCCTTAATGGCTAACAGGTAAGAATATCTTGTTGACAGAAGTAAGGGTATTTCTTGAGCAAACTTTTAGAGAGAACAAAGAAGCCCAGGTCCTGGATCTTCATCCAGTTACTCATTAATGGAGGCTCTGGGTCTGGTTGAAATTAGAAATGATATAAAATAGTATAATATTTTCCACACCTCTTTCCTTCCTTTTCCCATTCCTTCTTTCCTCCCTTCTCTTTCTCTCTCTCTCTTCTATATAGTACCTTGCTTATAGTAGAAGTTTAATAAATGTGGAATTATATAGCAATTAATTTCATGCAAAGCACATACTACATTTTTAATTAATAGTGCAATTCACTTAGTTCTTCAATAACTGAAATCCTTTAGATGGCATGGACTGCAGACATGTTCTACGTCAAATTCTACTCTATAGCGATATAACAAAGTTCCAATATATGTCCTGACACAAACATGCACTCAATTTTCACAAAATTTAAAATACTCAAACTTACTTTATCTTCTGGATGACATTTGAATACCAAGTCCACTCATATTAAATCCACTCAACTTTGAAGTAATCAAAAAGGATAGAGGGTTAGTGATTTTTAAAATTGCTATGTAAAAAAATATGAACTTGATTTTTGATGACAGGTACAAAAGAAATCAAGGCTCTAGGAACACAGGCTCATGAAATGGAGAGCTGAGGTAATTATCAACTTTATCCAAATAAGCAAAATTAAGTCATTTTTACCTCCTTAATTTATACAAGAATGCATTTTTAATTTAGTTTATATTACAGTTAAATATAGTTTATTAGTTTAATATTTAGTTTATCTCTATATTAGTTTATGTATTTTAGTTTATTTAGTTTAGTTTTTTTCATTTTTTAGTTTATATAGTGTAATTTATTTAGATATTTTAGTTTATTTAGTTTTTTTATTTAGTTTATAGTTTAAATATACTTTATCTAGTTTATATATTTATTTAGTTTGTTTCATTTGGTTTAGTTTAGTTTTTTAGTTTTTATTGAGTTTATATATTATCATTTATATTTATTTTGTTTTTATTTAATTTATATATATTTCATTTATATGGTAGAGAGTGTTGTGGATCAGAAAAAACACTGGAATTTGAATCTGAAGAAAATAGGATTCCATTTAAATTTTGTATCTGGCCCAAATCCCACTACTTGCCTTTCCCTAATTTTGCTAATAGAGTAGTAGGCAGAAAAATATTTCATAAACTCCAAAGTTTTTTAGAAAGGAGGAAGAATCTGATGAATGGTAGAAACTTTTTTAGCATCTGATCAAAATGAATAAAGCTCATTCCTCATTTTAATTTTTAAAAACTGTAATATTTATATATAATTAGAATATTATAATTACATAGATTATATATTATATAATGTTATATGTATGTAGTGAAATTCTGCTGTGGGCCCCACCATATATGTTTTATATGCTGTTTACAGGTATTTGGAGGGATTTGAGGGGAGAGCTCAAGCAAGTCCCTGCTTTTACTCTGCCGTCTTGGCTTCTCCTAGTATACTCTTTAAAACCACAAATGGACAAAGATGTATCAAATTCATTGGTAGAATGTGTTTCTGGAGCTCCCTATTCTAATTAAATCACTGGTTCAATCTTATGAAATAGGTTAAGACTGTTCAAGGCCTGATAATAAACATATGTGTATATGTGTGTGTGTATATATATATATATATATATGTATATATATATATATATATGCATATATGAGATCTTACCCTGTCTGTTATTCAATACATACAAACTAGAGAGAAGGCTGAGAGACCCTCCCTTAGATTGCAATTCATCAGTCCTGTTCATCCTTTGAGGCACTTGCCTATATTCTTCCATGAAGAAGACACTGATTATGTCATCCAATATATTGAGTGCCTTTTTAACTTTCTTCTGACATAGTGGAATGGATGATAAAATAATTATTAAATAAACACTACACACAGTGTAAGACTGTACTAAGACCTGAGGATATAATTAAGATAAGAAAAGAGGACAGTCCCTGCCCTGGAGGAAGAAAACAATTAGGAGAGTTCCAAGCAGGAGTAGGTGCATGCAGCAGACAAGACAGCAAGGCTTGGATATGACCTCAGGTAATGTGGAAACTTAGTTTAGGCTAAGATAAAAAAAAAGCTCACTTACTTCATGGTGATGGGACAGGATGGAACAAAATATCAATCCATCAGCTATCTCTCACTGCACTGTCTCTCATAATGTACTAGACTTGGATCTTTGGCTGTTATATCTAAAGTTAGAAAGAATCTCCGAGGCCACCTAGTCAACCTCATTTTACAGATATAGAAACAGAAGGCCAGGGACATATTTAAGGCCACACATATAGAAACCATAAGAGCCAGGATTTAAACTCAGAGTCTACAAACCAGTATTATTTCTACCAGTACAGAAAATGTAAGAATAACAAATATTTAATAATAAGAATATTAATAATAAAAACACCATTTATATACCACTTTAAGGTTTGCCAAGTGCTTTACAAATATTATTTTATTTGATTCTCACAGTAACCCTGGGAGATAGGTGTTATTATTACCCTCATTTTACAGATGAGGAAACTGAGACAGGCCAAAGTTAAGTGATTTTCCCAGAGTCATAGATATAGCAAATGCCAGAGGCCAGATTTCTTTTCAAGTCTTCCTGACTCCACGTCCAGAGCTCTATCGATTATCTGGCCTAGCTGACTATTTTGTTAAGATATGAGATGGTAGATGTTGTCCTAACAGCCTTACTAATAAAGGCCTTCTTGTCTGCCTAAAGTTCATTTTTACTAAATTCTATTACCTCTTCTATACAGCAGAGGTTATACTGGAAGGCAGGCAACATTTATCTATATATTGAATCACTATGGGATCAATACCTATAAATTCTTTATTTTTAGACATATTCACTTTAGGTTTCCTAACCATGTATATCCATAACCAGTTGCCTTAAAGGCAAAACTGAAATCAATGTCAAATGAAAGATAATGTTTGAAGTGGGACCACTATTTTGAGAATGATTAATAAAAGGGGATTCTAAACTCCTTAGAGTATGGTACTAATGAGGTAAAGATCATAAACCCAGGTCTTGAACAGTCTTAACCTATTTCACAAGATTGAACCAGTGATTTAATTAGAATAGGGAGCTCCAGAAACACATTCTATCAATGAATTTGATACATCTTTATCAATTTGTGGTCTTAAAGAATATACTAGGAGAAGCCAAGATGGCGGAGTAAAAGCAGGGACTTGCTTGAGCTCTCCCCCCAAATCCCTCCAAATACCTGTAAAAATACTCTAAATAAATTCTAGAACAACAGAACCCACAAAATGACAGACTAAAATAAATTTTCAGCCCAAGATAACCTGGAAGGTTGACAGGAAATGTCTGTTGCACCAGTCTGAGAGAAAAGTATAGTACAATGTGGGTTGTGTGGCACAGACAGCTGGAGCAGGCCCAGACTTCTCAACCCATAAATGCCACAGACAACTAATAAGGTCAATAGGAAAGGTCTTTCAGACCTGTGTGAGAGAGGAGCAAGGTCTGGCCCCAAACACAGGGCTGTGTCAATGGCAATAGCAGCAGTGACTTCTTCTAGAACTCTCAACCCACAGATGGTGGGGGACCTGTAACAGATCTTCCTATCCCATTAACATTACATGTGGCCCCAAGATCTTACATGTCCATTACACAGGCAACTTGTATCTGGATAGGCATTAACATCTACATCAGATAAACATAATTCCCATGAAATAAACATATCACATTTGTAAAATACATAGCAACATAGCAACTCACTACTAGAGTGGCCATACAACCTTAAACAAACACAAAAGTATATAACACAACACAACACGACACAACATAACATAAGATCATTCTTTGGGGGTCAAAATCTTTAAGAAGTGAGCAAGCAGCTCCTCTCCCTCAATCCAAAGCAAAAATGTCCAAGTAAAACTTCTCTTGGGGTGTGTGTCCTTATCCCCATGCCGCTATTGGAGGCTTCCTCCTGAAACTCTCAGGTGCAGGCATGCTTTAATGTGCAAAGAGTCCTAACACAAACAAAAATGTCCAAGTAAAAGTCCTCTTGTGGGCATGTCCTTCTCTCCACACTGCTCCAGCCCCTGCTTCCAAGTCCTGAGGGGTGGCTGGACAACAAAGCAAACAGGGTGGGTCCCTGTGGGTCGACAGCACTTCTCCCACCCACCATAGACAACTCCACCTGCCCTGAGTCCCAAACCATTCTAGGGGGATGCAACAGGAAAGCACACTCAGGGCTCCTGCCTAGCCTCAAAGTTTTTATCTTGCCCCAGGGCTGAATTTCCAAGCTCCCAGGTTCTTCTGCTTGCAGGTGTCAACCCCTCTTGCTTGCATCTGCACACAGGCAGTTCTCTGTTCCTGCTCCATGACTACATTCCACCTCCATTTTTTTCTGCTGCTTCTGAACACTGCTCCAGCCCCAGAATCAAGGTCTGAGGGCAAGGTTCCTGCATAGGCTCTGAATACAATACACTTTCTGGGCCTTCACCCCTCCAGCACAGTCAGGAGCAGGGCTACTCTACTCAAGCCCTGACTCTGGTTGTCCCCGCTTTCCACAAGCTTGTTTTACTCCCACAGCTGTTGCTCTGACCTCTCTCCTCCTGAGTGCTAGTAGGGTAGGGAGGGGGAAGGCTGGGATATTATTTCACTCTCTCTTTTTATGGGTTCTGATGCTCTAGAATTTGTCTAGGGTTATTATTTAAAGGTATTTGGAGGGGTTTTAGGGAGAACTCAGGTGAGTCCCTGCCTTTACTTTATCTTCTTGGCTCCACCTCTCTAATAAAGGGTATTTTAAATTATTTTTTAATATTTTTTTCAATGATTCTATCTATTTAGGTATGCTCTCTCATGAAAAAACATCTTAATTTGGTGCCAGTCTTGTTTTTAACTAAAACAATAATCTACTAATCTTTGGAGTGAGACCTGGAGAACAACTGACCTGGTGGAGGACTGGGATGTGTATATATCAAACAAACCTTGACCTTTTATTACCCAGCAGGTCAGAGGTCTCCAGATACTATTGCTTTAACTGCTTAGGCAGGATGCTGGACTCAACATTTCCTCAGCATTCCAGTAAGTATCATCTTGACTGCTTGCTCCATAATTTATAAGCATATTAATATTGTCTCCTGATTGTCTTAAATTTATCAGGTAAAAATCTTGTTTGTACATAGTTGTTTGCATTTGTCACCCCTATTAGATTGTGAGCTCCTTGAGAACAGGGGCTTTCTTTTGTTTTTCTTTTTATCTCAACACTTGGCAAAGTACCCGGCACATAGCGTTTAATAAATATTGACTGACTGATTGACCATTGCTTCTATTAAGTTAATGACAATCTAATGCCCTGTAGTTTCACTCAGAATCCCTGTGATTAAATCTTAGGCTACTAGAGAAGTTGCTCCCTTTCCTAGCCACCACTTTCTGCTTGCTCTTCTCATCCATGTCAGCTTTATCCTATAAATGTTTGTATCCCGCTCAATCATGATCTTCCATTGTGTATTCAAGACAAAACACTCTGTTCTACCTAACTAGAAACTATTTATATGTTTTCTATTTTATTTTTTTATTTATATGTGGACAGGAATGGTTTTATTTTTGTTATGATAACTCTTTAGAGGCTAACACAGTTCTTGGAACATAGTCAGCACTTAATAAATATTTATTTAATGAGCTTAATGAAATTTAGTATGTCTCTGGGCCTATGCTCAAAGACTTCCCTGTTTAGTAATACCTTCCAGAGCTCAAATTCCACTTTCCAATTGTGCTTACAATCAATATTCATTAAGAACATGTCCAATGAGACATCCAAGTAAGACTTTATTGGAGAACTTGAATAAATAAAATAAAATAAATCATTTTCCTCATTTTTTACTCTTCTATCAATCTAAAGGCAAGTATGGAATACTTGAAGTGTTGTCCTCTCCTCTTCTTTTTCTTCTATGAACTGTGGAACCACCTAATGAATTCAATGCTCTTATTTTTCTTATTGGCTAGATGATTCCCTAATTTCGATTAAGCTTTTAATAATCCACATGGTGCTGTCCTCCATTATATTTCCTGAGGATAATACAGACGGTAGAAACTTTATCATCTGACTCATGACATTTTCTGAACTATAACATTTGTCTTGCAAAAGTCTGACCTTATATGCACAGATGGGGTATTTCTATGGTTTAATATTTTCTAGTTTATAGTGTCATTGTTTTCTTTTCCTGTGCTTTTAATGTAAGAAAAATATACTAATGGCGTGACAAAGAGATGTCTTTTGATCACTAAGTCCTGGTTTTTAAAGTAACAGTGGATGGTTCAACACAGATACTGAAATTTCATGTTTGACATATTAAAATTTTCATTGTCTGTCCATTATGGATACTTACAGTCAGGCCTTGGACAGTCCTTTCTCCCACAGTGTGTTATTGCATTATGCACTATACCCTTTCAAAGGAAACTGCATAGTACAATTAGTGTCTGGACTGCAGAGTAATATTCAATCTTTTCACATGGCCATTTCTATTAAATAGTGATCCCCATGATGTTTAAGAAATACTGTAACAGATAAGGAGCAGTAGCATGTCATATTGGATTAGAGTTTTGACTTGGAGTTTGGTTGGATTGAATTTGAATTCTACCTGAGATAGAGAATTTCTCAACCTCTGTTTCTGGAAAGCCCAGGGACATTCTCACCCATCTGTGGTATCTGATGTCTTTGGGTTAGAAATCTTGCTCAAGTTGGTAGAAGATTAAAGTTTTTAGGAAGCATATTGGGTTTTTGTAACTTTTCAGGCTGAATTAGAGTATACAGCCAATCAGCAAAACTCTATGGCAATTTAGACCATATAGTTATATTTTTCACATGAGAAGGCGGAGAAGAGGAAAAGGGAATCACTCAGGGAAGAAAAAGAGACTATTTGGAATACAACTTAAAGAATTAATTATCAAAATGTGAAAACATGCCAGTACACGGGAAAGAAAGTAGGTGACTACATACATACATACATGTGTATATATATATATATATATATATATATATATATATATATATATATATATATATATATATACATATACATGCACATACATACAAATGACAGAGAAATCTTTTTTGATTAAAACAGGAGGGCCACCTAGGTGGAGCAGTGGATAGAGCACAAGCCCTCAAGTCAAGAGGGTTTGAGTGCAAATCCTGCCTCAGACACTTACTAGCTGCGTGACCCTGAGGAAGTCACTTAACCACAATTCCCTCCAAAGGAAGAAAGGGAGAGAAAGAAAGAAAGAAAGAAAGAAAGAAAGAAAGAAAGAAAGAAAGAAAGAAAGAAAGAAAGGAGAAAAGAAAAAAAAAGACAGGAAGAAAGAATGGAAAGAAGGAAGGAAGAAACAGAGAAAGAAAGAAAGAAAGAAAGAAAGAAAGAGAAAGAAAGAAAGAAAGAAGCCATTCTAACATTAAAGTCCTACCTAAATCCCAATCTGAAGCTTGATACTATTAGAATCCAAAGTCCTTAGGGCTCAATATTTAGTTAGAATTAAAGCCTTTAGCAAAAGGAAGGAAGGAAAGGAGGGAGGGAGGGAGGGAGGGAGGAAGAAAGAAAAAAGAAAGTAGAAAACAGGCTTGAGATAACCACTAAAAGCTACAGATATCTTTTATCTAAGAACCACAAAGAGTTTTTGTATCTGTAGAAGACTTCACTTATTCTACTATATCCTTGTAAATTTCGCTACATTTTATTTCACTTTCGATACCTACTAGCATCATGATCCTGATCAAATCACATTTTTTTTTTCGATTTTCTCCTTAATTATAAAATAGGAGCGGTAAGACATGATACCTACATATCAGGGTTGTTGGAAGGCTCGAATGAGACAAATATTATTATTCCTATCTAGTGGGGTGCTTATGGGATGATTTTTGGTTGCTTAATATTATGGAAAGGAAATGGGTTATAGGGAGGGCAAAGGAAATAAGCATTTTGCAGTGTCTACCATGTGCCAGGCTCTATACTAAGCACTTTTACAAAGATTATTTTTTTTGATCTTCAAAAAGCCCTAGAAGGCAGGTGGTGCTATTACCTTCATTCTACAGTTGAAGAAACTAAGACAAACAGTGGTTAAGTCACTTGCCCAAGGTCACACAGCTAGTAAGTGTATGAGAGTGGATTTAGGCCCAGAACTATACAGTGCATCACCTAGCTTCCTCATAGTGGATACAAAGGTGGTTTCTGGCAAGAAAGCCTAGTTTCAAGTGCTGTTGCAACACATATTTAAGATTTGTGATCTTAGACAAGACATTTAACTTCTTGGCACCCAAATTAATGGACAACAGTTACTAATCAATATTTATGGAAGGAATTTTCCCTTCGGGAGTTCTGTTTGTCAATGAAAACATATGTCTGATTACCATTCTGCCCCTTCCCCCCAAAAAGCCACCCTGAACTGAGGCTCCATTATTATTTAAGCTTATTATTGTTGTTGTTCACTCATTTTTCAGTTGTGTCCAACTATTTGTGACCCCATTTAGGGTTTTCTTAGCAAAGGTACTGTAGTGGCTTGCTATTTCCTTCTCCAGTTCATTTTATAGATGAGGAAACTGAGGCAAATAGGGTTAAGGGACTTGCCCAGGGTCACATAGCTAATAAGGATCTGAGGCCAAATTTGAATTCAGGAAGATGTGACTATCTGACTCCAGGCCTGGCACTCTATCCACTGTGCCACCTAGCTGCCTTGAATTTATTATATGATAAGAAAAAAAAACCTCCAGACACATATGAGCATTGGAACAATTTGCCTAAAATAGAGCCAATCACCTAATAATGTATTTTCCTAATCCAATAAAATTTATTTTTCATATTAATATTTTCTTTTTTAGTGTTTTTAACCAATTTACATTTGAATTCTAATGAAGATGACTCTCTATTTTACTTAATTTTG
The DNA here is from genome assembly GCF_011100635.1 of Trichosurus vulpecula. Lineage (NCBI taxonomy): Eukaryota > Metazoa > Chordata > Mammalia > Diprotodontia > Phalangeridae > Trichosurus > Trichosurus vulpecula. The sequence goes on along the minus strand of NC_050576.1, from coordinate 93,382,841 downwards.
TGGATTTAACACCCAATACGCATTTTTATTTTATTTATGGTTTTTATAATTTTTACTTTTATTGGGCATTTTAAGGATTTATTTTAACTAAAACAATATTTTAAATGTTAACATTTTACTTAAAATTCTAACATTAAAGTCCTACCTAGATTCCAACCTGAATCTTGAGACTATTAGAATCCAAAGTCCTTAGGGCTCAATATTTAGGTAGAATTAAAGTCTTTAGCAATCTTAGGTCATTACGGGAGAGACTTGAATTGACTAAGTGAAGTAGTAACAAAGTCTACAGGGCAAAAGCATAATTAATGTTTCTCTAGTGGGCCATTAGCTTGGAGGTGAGAATTAGTTTCTTCTGACTTGCTATTCAAACTGGCTTAAGAAACCACATGACACAAAACCTCACAGGAAAACAGGGAGAGAAACATAGGTGCAAGTGTTTGGCTCACCCCTACTCTAAAACCAAACTCTTCCCCCACCCCACCCCACCCTATACTCATATACACATACTTCCAGAAAGAAACATATGTTAATATTGTGTAGAAAACCTGAAGAAGCTATGCTGATAGTTCCAGATGTTGGGGGATTTTTCAAACTGGAGGATCTCCTGGAAAGATTTCTCCCACCAATGGTCCAAAAGACTGGGCATCAAATAAGATTGGTAGCTAAACTTAAAAATTGAGAGGGAAAGAAGTTTATTAGCACAATAAAGCCAATAAACTATTGGTGGCAGCCTCCTATTTCTAGTGTTCTGATTCTATTTTTATGCATTTTCAAGCTGGCCTAGAGTGTACAGCCAAAGTATCCTATGGCAGGTAAGTGAAACTCAACTAAACAAGGAGATGGTAAGCTCACATATTTACCGGAGTTATCCCCAGATCCTAGGGCACCTTTTAGATCTGGCAGGCAAAAAGATATTGGGGAAATAGTGGAACAGACACAGTTGCTTAACCAGGATGATTTGAGGTGTCCAAGGGGCCTTGTCAACTCACCAGGCTCAAAATGGAGGCTCTTGGTCACATATAAAATTTCTCTCTCCTCTCCACAAAGACTAAACTTAATTAGTTGTGAGTACTTGCACCTAGTTGACCATTATGTTAGTTACTTCTTTTTTTCCCACCTAAGTGCATGCTTCTAGAAATCTCCACCATGCCCTAGAAACATCTTCATCCTGTAAGATCATATCAGCCCTGGTACACATATCTCATCAATCTACTCTGTGCCTGGGGCTCCTCTGATTAGAAGGCAGAAAGGAGAGCTCCTCTCAGAACCTTTATTTAAGGAAAACACCAAGTTCAAATTATCACATCATTTCCCACCCAGATACTCCCCTTTGGAGTGTGCCACCTTACATCCCTTGCCTCTTTTTTGTATTGTTTTCCTTTAATACATTATAAACTCCTTGAGGACAAGTGTTGTCTTTATTTTTTATATTTTTTAATCTCCAGAACTTAATACGGTACCTATCCTCTTGTAGATGCTTAACTTACTGATTGTCAGTCAGCTTAATGACTGATTATTGTGATTGATATATCTGGTGATCTTGTATTCACTTATTTCAATATCTTAAAAATACAGTGGAGTTTAATTTACTTCCACCCTAACTTAGTTCTTCATACTTACTGCTTTTTAGTCTTACCGTCCATTTGTTTTTCATTCCCCTCCCACTGAAACTTCACCTCTGCCTCTTGTACCATGGGCTCTGATAAATGAACTTTTGTCTTATCTTGCATAGAAAAGGAACACCATCCCACTTCCTAGTCACTTCCAAATGATGCTGCCATTCAATCTTCTTTCCTCCCCTTCTAACTTCCCTTTATGTCCCATTAGTATGTATGTTCTCTAAAAGGTCTGTCTTGCTTGATTGCCTTTATACTGTTACTGCTTAATGGCTTAATAAATGCCATTTCACTCATTCATCCATTACTAATAAAATGATGGTAATGGTATTTTTGTAATATTTGACACATATTATTTAATTTAATCCTTAAAACAACACGTGAGGTGTTGAGGTGTGTGTGTAATCATTATCTCCACTTTACACATTAGAAAACTCAGGCTGAGAGAGAGAGAGAGTAAGCGATCTAAGTTTCTGAGGCAGTATTCAAACTCAGGTCTTCTTGGCTAAAAGTCTCACAATCTAGCCACTGTGCCACTCACATGATTGAAATTTAGTAGGGACCTTAAATATCATTTAATCTAAACTCTTCACTTTATAGACGAGGAAACTGTTAATTGAATTTTCTAAAGTCAAACAGAGGCCCTACCTGGCAGATGAGGATTCCCAATGAGGATCTTCTGCTTCAAAATCCAAAATTCTTTACAAATTGACCTAGGCACAAATTTTCTTTGTTGTTGTCATTGGTGGTGGTGGTGTTGTTGTTACCATTCAATCATTGTTTTCAGTTATGTCCAACTCTTCATGACCCCATTGGGGGTTTTCTCAGCAAAGATTCTGGAGTAGGTTTCCATTTTCTTCTTTAGTTCATTTTACGGTTGAGGAAACTGAAGCAAACAGGGCTCATCACTTGAATGAGATCACACAGCTACTAAGTGTCTGAGTATAGATCTGAACTCAGGAAGACAAGTCTATCTACTGTGCCATCTAGCTGCCCTGCCAATTTTCTATTCCATTTTAATGACTTATTGAGAAAACAAAAAAAAAACAATGAAAAACTATTAGAAAGAACAATAACAACAGAACCTTACATAGAATAAGAATAGAGTGAACACTGTAGAATTTGGCAAAATAGATAATGCCAGACAAAAGAATAACAAGGAAGGTTCTAGAATGGGGGGGAACAATATAGAAAGGAAGGAAAAAAAACAAACATGGTGTCAAAATACTGACATGCAGAAGCAGAACCTAAAGCTTTCCCTGTTTTGGCTAGAAGACCTACCCAGGATATTATTTTTATATAAGGAAATGTACAGGTCCCAAAAGTGTAGAGTAACAAGGAGAAGGAACATTGAAAAAGAAAAGGCACTGTTTTGATTCTTATTGGTTTCAAATGTAACTCATATTTATGTCATATACTGTGATAAAGGAAGCTAGTGATACCCTTATCTGAGAACTACCTGGTGGCCTCTCTTTGTGAACTTTACAATTTATTCTTTCTTTTTAATCAGGATAACTTTATAACTATAAAAGTTTCTATTTTCTTTTGCTGCCTTTAGGGGAATATCAGATACTAAAGTATCCAGATTATACCTCAGTGGTGAAAAATGCCAAATAAGTAAGAGCACCCCAAAAGTGTACCCAAGTGCTCCTTGCCAGCAGTGAGCCTCTGAAAAAAGGGTTACAAATATGAATGTTGTTGGTGTTTCTCCTTCATTGTCAAAGAAGACCAATGACATCACAGGATAATGTCTTGACTCCCATGTGAATTGGATTTAAGTGAAGCAGAGTTAAGCAAAGTCTTTGGCCATACTCTGTCTTTCAAGATCATCAAAGTCCAATGGCAAGAAAAAATCCAAGGTGGTGAGTGATGGTCAGGGATTCAGTGAATAACCTAGGTGTCTTTAATGTCTGAACACACTCTAAGTACTCCACAGTGCCTGTTTCAGCCACCTTCATGGATGTTAGAACAAATTGTTCTCTGGCTTTTGACAAAATACAGAACCCATGCCTATTAAAACACTACAGAGAACAGTAATAAATGGGGTTTTCCTTAAAATGATAAGTAATATCTATCTAAAACCATCAGCAAGCATTATATGTAATGTGGATAAACTAGAAGCTTTCCCAAAAGGATCAGGGGTGAAGCAAGGATGCCCTGATATTATCACCTCTTTTATTTAATGTTATACTAGAAATATTAGCTTTAGCAATAAGAGGAAAAGAAATGGAAGGAATTAGAATGTGCAATGAGGAAACAAAACTGTCCCTCCTTGCAGATGATACAATGGCATACTTGGAGAAACCAAGGGAATCAACTGAAAAATTACTTGCAATAATTAACAACTTTAGGAAAATTGTAGGATATAAAATAAACTCACATAAAACATCAGCATTTCTACATACTACCATCAAAGCCCAGCAACAAGAGATATAAAGACAAATTCCATTTAAAATAAATGTAGACAAAATAAAATATTTGGGAGTCTGCCTGCCAAGCCAAAATTTAGGAACTATATAAACACAATTACAAAACATTCACACAAATAAGTGGAGACCTAAATAATTGGAAACTATGCCAAAAGGGCTATAAAACTATGCATACCCTTTGATCCAGTAATACCATTTCTAGGTCTGTATCCTAAAGAGATCTTAAAGGAGAAAGGACCTACATGTGCAAAAATATTTATAGCAGCCTTTCTCTTGGTGGAAAAATATTGGAAACATCAATTAGGGAATGGCTGAACAAACCATGGTATGTGAATGTGATGGAATACTATTGTACAATAAGAAATGATGAAGAAGCAGATTTCAGAAAATCCTGGAAAAACTTGTATGAACTGATGCAAAGTGAACTGAGCACAACCATGAAAACATTGCACACAGTATCAGCAACACTGTGCGACATCTGACCTTGATAGACTTCACTCTTTTCGGCAATGCAAGGATCTAAGAAAACTCCAAAAGAAAATGGTGATGGAAAATGCTATCCACATCCAGAGAAAGAACTACAGACTCTAAATGCAGATCAAAGCATACTATTCTTTTTTTCCTTTTTCATGGTTTTTCCCTTTTGTTCTGATTCTTCTTTCTCAACATGACTAATATAGAAATAGGTTTAATTGGGTTGTACATTTGTAGCCTATTTCAAATTGCATGTTGCATTGGAGAGGGGGGAAGAGAGGGAGAGAAGAAAAATTAGAACTCAAAATTTTATAAAAGTGAATGTTAAAAACTAAAAATAAAAAAATTAAAAATAAATATACTAAAAATAAATTTACCAAAACAAACAAATGAAAAAAACCGCCTGCATATACCCTTTGATCCAGCAATACCACTATTAGGTCTGTATCCCAAAGAGATCATTAAAAATGGGAAAGGACCTTCATGCACAAAAAAAATATTTAAAGCAGCTTTTTTTGGTTCAAGGAATTAGAAATTAAAGGCTTGCCCATCAATTGGTGAATGGCTGAACAAACTGGTATATGAATGTAATGGAATGTTATTGTAGTATAAGAAATGACGAGCAGGCAGATTTCAGGAAAAAAAATAACTGGAAAGACTTACATGAACTGATGCCAAGTGAAGTGAGCAGAACCAGGAGAATATTGTACACGATAACAGCAATATTGTGTCATGATCAACTTTAACAAACTTGACTCTTCTCAGCAACACAAGGATCTAAGGCAATTCCAAAAGACTCAGGATGGAAAATACTATCCACATCCAGAGAAACAACCAGTCTGAATGGAGATCAAAGCATACTATTTTCTCATTTTTTTTGTTTTCTCTCTCATGATTTTTTGTTCTGATTCTTCTTTCATAACATGACTAATGGGGAAATATTATTGTTATGATTATATCCTTATTGTGATTATATATGTATAACCTCTAACAGATTGCTTGCAGTATTGTGGATGGTAGAGGGATAGGAGGGAGGGAGGGAGAGAGAAAGAATTTGCAACTCAAAATGTCCTAAAAGTGAATGTTGAAAACTATCTTTAAATGTAAATGGAAAAAAATAAAATACTATTAAGTTGAAAAAAATATAAAGGTCAAGGTAAAAAAAAAGAAAAAAATATTTCCATCTGACAATTTCTGTAGGGGAAATTTTTATGTCCTTGGGGAAGTCATCCCCTTAATTCACCTAGGAGTTTGAGGCCTGTTGATTACCCTTGACCTGGTTTAGGTCATCTGCAGAGCCAATATAACAGAGGTGTGGCCACTGTGCATGCTACATTTCTTGGAGCCACAGTTGAGAATTGGGTGCTACATGGGCATCAAAGGTGGATGAGCAGCCATAAAAATAGCTCAGCACTCCGTTAGAGGTGTTATTACTCCCTGAACACTTCATACACCCCAAATATAATTATAGACAATTCAGAAAGCAGTACATGATAAGGAAAAGAATCACCAAGGATTCTAAATTAAAGAAATATTATTTGGCCTTAAGCAGAGGAGATTAACAAGTGATTTAAATTTTGCTTTGAGTATATGAAGGGTTATTGTGAAGTGAATGATTTTTAAAAGGAATTCTTGACTAAATAGGTAGACAAAATCCTGGAGTGGGTTACTCAGAAGAGTTGGAGAGCTTTGCTCAATATCTCTGAGAGGATACTATCTTTCTTGTATATTTTTTTCCAATTGTGTCCAAGAGGATTTTAAAACATGACACTTTGTAGAATATGCTTCAAGCTCTGCACTGTACCAACTATCAGTCAGACGCAAAATTTTTAGAATCAAGAAAATATCAAATGGTACTATATAACTATATGAAAAAAGTTAAGAAGTCACTATGACTTCATAGAGGAAATGATAGCAGCCTGGTGACACAGTGGCTAGAGCTCTGAGTCTGAAGTCAGAAAGACTTGGTTTCAAATCAACCCTCAGATGCTTACTAGGTATGGAACCTTGTGTAGGAACTCCACAGGGTTTGCCAGCAGGATTGGTCATCCATCTCTAAGAAGGCAGCATTTAATTCTGTCAAAAGAAAGGTACAAGCAAAGCTTAGAAAGATGGAGGATTCTTGACTCAGTAAGAAGGCAGGCAGATGAAATTCAGTTTTATGCTGATAGAAATAATCCAAAGCACTTTTATTTTATTTTATTCTATTCTGGCACAGTTTTTCTTTTTTTTAAATTAGATTTTTTATTTTTAGTTTACAAAACTCAGTTCTACATGTTCTTGAGTTTCAAATTTTCTTCCCTTCCCTCCCCTCCCCCCACCTGCCAAGACTGCATGAAGTCTCATATAGTTTCTAAATATACTTTCACATTGAACTTATTTACACAATAGTCAAGTTGTAAAGAAGAATTATGACCAATGGAATGAATCATGAGACAGAAGAAACAAAACCAAAAAAGAAGAGAAAGAAAGAGAGTAAGTAGTTTGCCTCAATCTGCATTCAGACTCCACAGTTCTTTCTCTGGATGTAGCTAGCTTTTTCCGTCATGATTAGGTTTGGAGCTGTCTTTGAGCCTTGTATTGCTGAGAAGAGCCAAGTGTATCAGAGTTAGTCATCACAAAATCAATATGTCTGGTGTTGTGTACAATGTTCTCCTCGTTCTGCTCCTCTCACTCAACATCAGATCATGTAGGTCTTTCCAAGTTATTATGAAGTCTGTATCTTCCCCACTTCTTATAGCATGAGAGTATTCCATTACATTCTTATATCACAACTTGCGTAGTCATTCCCCAATTGATAGGCATCCCCTTGATTTCCAATTCTTCGCTACCACAAACAGCTGCTATGAATATTTTTGTACATACAGGTAGGTCCCTTTCCCACTTGTGTGATCGTTTTGGGATATAGCCCCAGGAGTGGTATTGCTGGGTCAAAGGGCATGCAGATTTTTATAATCCTTTGGGCATAGTTCCTAATTGTTCTCCAGAATGGCAGCATCTGTTCACACTTCCACCAACAATGTATTAATGTTCCAATTTTCCCACATCCTCTCCAGCATTTATCATTTTCCTGTTTTGTCATGTTAGCCAATCTGACAGGAGAGATGTGGTACCTAAGAGTTGTTTTGATTTGCATTTCTCAAATCAATAGTGATTTAGAGCATTTTTTTCATATGCCTATAGATATCTTTAATTTCTTCCTCTGAAAACTGCGTGTTCATATCCTTTGACTATTTCTCAATAGGGGAATGGCTTTTGTTACTATAAATTTGGCTTAGTTCCCTGTATATTTTAGATAGGAGGCCTTTATCAGAAACACTGGTCGTAAAGATATTTTTCCCCAATTTTCTGCTTCCTTCCTAATCTTTGTTGCACTGGCTTTGTTTATACAAAAACTCTTCAATTTAACATAATCAAACTTATCCATTTTCCATTTTGTAATGTTCTCTATCTCTTGTTGGGTCATGAATTCTTCCCTTTCCCATAAATCTGATAGGTAAACTATCCCATGCTCTCCCAAATTACTTATAGCATCATCCTTTATTTCCAAATCATGAACCCATTTTGACTTTATTTTTGTAAATGGTGTAAGATATTGGTCTATGTCCAGTTTCTGCCATACCATTTTCCAGTTTTCCCAGCAGTTTTTGTGAAATAGTGAATTCTTAGCCCAGAAACTAGATTCTTTGGGTTTAACAAAGAGTAGATTGCTATAGTCATTGACTTGTCTTGTGTACCTAACGTATTCCACTGATCCACCACTCCATTTCTTAGCCAGTACCAGGTAGTTTTGATGACTGCTGCTTTATAGTACAGTTTGATATCTACTATGGCTAGGCTACCTTCCCTAGCATTTCTTTTCATTAATCCCCTTGATATTCTGGATCTTTTGTTCTTCCAGATGAATTTCATTATTATTTTATCCAGCTCTGTAAAATAATTTTTCACAGTTCAATTGGTATGGCACTGAATAAGTAAATTAATTTAGGTAAAACTGTCATTTTTATTATATTAGCTCAGCCTAACCACGAGCAACTGATGTTATTCCATTTATTTAGATCTTGCTTTATTTGTGTAAGAAGTGTTTCATAACTCTGTTCACATAGGCCCTGGGTTTGTCTTGGCAGGTAGACTCCCAAATATTTTACAGTGTCCACAGTAACTTTAAATGGAATTTCTCTTTCTATCTTAGGAAAAGCTTAGGAAAAGCTTTGGTGTAGGCGGTGAACGTATGTATATTGTATGTTGTGTGTGTGTGTCCTTTGTTGGTGTCTCTGCATTTGCAGAGAAGAGAGGGATTCCCCAGCTTGGAATAACCTAGGGCAACAGTTTGCCTGTGAACAGGTGCTGCCTCTGTGTGTCTGTGTCTCCATCTTTGTCACTGCGTTAATTGTGTAGTAGGAACTGTTAAATAATTTGGTTGTGGGGTTGAGTATTTCCCCTGTCTTTCAATAAAAATTTTGTTCTGTTGGGAGTGTGCCTTATTGCCAGCGTGAATCCAAATCTGAACCTAACCTAGCTTAATTGAACAACACTTTCTTCTGGATTTGATTGATATGGAAATAGTGTAGAGACTAGTAATTCATTCAAAGATATCCTGGTAATGAAGGAGTCAAAAAGTGAACTAAACTTGAATTATAACCTTGAAATTATTGGTAAAACTAACCAACAATGAAAATGAATATGCTAACTTAAATTCCCATGTGACAATATAAAAACAATTTTGATTTGATTACAGCATAATGGATATGAAGACTGTTAAACATTATGTACAATGTAATCAGTGCTCTGAGATATGGGCTTTAATTACCAATATTTTCCAGGTATATATATCACATACTATAGTGATTTCTCAATGTGTAATATCTCCCTAATAGACCATGATCTCCATGAAGGTAGAGATCTTATCTAAACTTTGAATCTCGCCTGGTACCTAGCACAATACTTGGTACACAATAGGCATTTAATAAATTAAGATGAATTAAAGAATCCGTATTAACTCTTCTCTTTGTAGTCTTGATAATTTACCTTTTCTTTTTAATAACTAAAACTTTTTATAACTTTAAAAATTTCAACATAATTTACATTATAATAAAACAGATATAAATGGTATAACATTAACAATGTTTTGATAGATCTTCTCAGGAGGTAGAATAGTAAAACTGTTTCCAAATGAAATCCAAAGACTGGAAGAATAAGACAATACTGAAATCTGCTACATCAGACACTGTCTAGGTGTAGCCAAATACCATGCAGTTTTAAAATCACTGCACAATTGGAATTATTTAGAGCGTAGCCACCTTTAAGCTAGCAAGAAAAAGAGGCGGAAGCCTCCTAAGGGACTCAAAGTCTGTAATTTTCTGCTTCTAGTCATCAAATGTCCTGCTTAATATCACTGCAGAAAAGTTATGAAACCAATTTCTTTTCCCAAGTCTTCCACCAACACACCCTAAATGTTTTAGAATACATCAAGCATCACTTCTCATATCCCTTCACTGTTCAAACTTCTCTTGTTACAGTGGGATGGAAAGGAGAAAAGGGATTTATAAAGCCTGAAGGAATTAAGAATACGCATTCGCTTAGAAGACAGATACCAAGAATTGGCTTTACAAATGCTATGTGGTACTACTAAAATACAGTATTCAATAATACTTGATTTTATCAGCAACTCTAGGTCTGTTTCTGCAACTTTTTTATATGTTTGCTGCCTTTGTCTTATAGTTTTACTGTCTCTGTGTTTGTCTTTGTCTTTCTATGTTTCTCCTCTCTCATTTTCTCTTTTTTGTTGTTGTTAGCATAAGTGCATGCCCATATTTTTAAGTTTAGTCTATATTAAAGTAACAAAATAATTTATCAAACAGTAAATTTAATACCTTTCTGTCATCCCTGTTTCCAGGCTCTCCTCCTTCAAATCCATACTGCATACTATTATCAGATTATTCTTCCTAAAGAATCATTTTTGCTATGGAACTCCATTGTTTTAAAAAAATGCAATTAAATTAAATTTAGTAAATTAAATAAATATTAAGCATCAAGTGCACTAGGCATGTGGGAAAGAGAGAGACAGAGAGAGAGAGAGAGACAGAGAGAGAGAAAGGAAGAAAGAAATAAAGAAAGAAAGAAAGAAAGAAAGAAAGAAAGAAAGAAAGAAAGAAAGGAAGAAAGAAAGGAAGAAAGAAAGAAAGAAAGAAAGAAAGAAAGAAAGAAAGAAAGAAAGAAGGAAAGAAGGAAAGAAGGAAAGAAGGAAAGAAGGAAAGAAGGAAAGAAGGAAAGAAGGAAAGAAGGAAAGAAGGAAAGAAGGAAAGAAAGAAAGAAAGAAAGAAAGAAAGAAAGAAAGAAAGAAAGAAAGAAAGAAAGAAAGAAAGAGGAAGGAAGGAAGGAAGGAAGGAAGGAAGGAAGGAAGGAAGGGAGGAAGGGAGGAAGGAAAGAAGGCAGGCAGGAAGAAGGAAAGAAGGCAGGCAGGAAGGATGGAAGGAAGGAAGGAAGGAATCTTTGAGGGGCAGAGCCAAGATGGTAGAGAAAAGCCAGGAAGTTGCCTGAGGTCTCTCCAGTTGCCCTCTGAAACAACATTAAATCAAACCTCTAAACAAACCGTGGAATGACAGAACCTACAAATACATGGAGTGAAACAATTTTCCAGCTTAAGACAACTTAGAAGGAATTCTGGAAAGGTCTGTCTCACTTAGGTAAAAGGGGAGCACAGCCTGATACAGACAGTGTCCAGGAAAATCAGAGGGAGTCTCTTAACCACAACACAGATGAGCAACTGAGGCCCCTCAGCCCTGGCTCAGCAGACCAGTGGCACACCAGACCAGCTGTAAGGCCTTAAGGCCCAGTGCAGGAGGCAAATTTCCAACCCCAGAAACCAGACAACAATGGGCACAACAAGGCCAGGCCACCCCAGCACAGTGAGCAAGCAGCCAGCACCTGAGGCCCCAGTTCTCAAAGCCAATGGCCAGACCCTGCCCCCAGCACAGGAAGCTTGGAGCAGTGCCCCAGGAGCAGAGTTCAACTTTAAAAGTCACTAAATAGGCAAAAATATGAGCAAGAAGCAAAAAAGAACCTTGACTATATAGGGCTTCTATGGTGACATGGAAGATCAAAACACAAACTCAGAAGAGGGCAACAATATTATAATGCCTACATGCAAAACCTCAAAGTGGAATATGAATTGGTCTCAAGCCCAAAAAGCCTTCTTGGAAGAGCTCATTCCTCTCCCTGGACGGCTCCTCTCCCCTTTGCCTCCTTCTCTCTCCAGTCCTCTCCCTCCTTTTTTGTACATCCCCTTTTCCCCATCTTGGTCCCCCGTGCATTTTTTTCATTGGTGGGGTGGGGGTGGTGGTGGTATAGAGAGATCCTACATTCTCCCATTCCTCCCCTTCTCCTACCACTCCATCTCTTCCTCTTTTTGCCCTTTATAAATATATTTATATACACAGAATTGAGAAGAAAAAATAAATTGATTTTTCCCCTTCTTTCACTTCTCCTCCCATCCTGTTTCCCCTATCCCATGAGTTAAAACCTGTGCCTACTCCTGCTCTATGGACCCCAGTGCCCAAGAATACTTGTATATTCTTTGCGTTTCCTGTAGTAGTAACGGACATAGTATTTAATTGCATATACCATGGTTGCCGGGTATGTTCACTGTTAATTGCATTTAATTTGGGTTTTTTATTTGTTTGGGGAGTTTGTTTGGGGGGGTTTATTTTATTTTTGTTTTTAAATTAAAAGAAATCATCTGTCACTGGACATCAAAAAGAGAATGAAGAAATAAAAGAAAATGTAAACTATCTCACTGGAAAAAAAAAAGATCTAGGAGAGATATTCTAAGAATTATTGGACTACCTGAAAGCCATGATCAAAAAAAAAAGAGCTTGGACAGTATCTTTCAAGAAATTATCAAAGACAATAGCCCTGATATCTTAGAACCATAGAGTAAAATAGTCATTGAAAGGATCCACCAATCACTTCCTGAAAGTGATCCCAAAACGAAAACTCCAAGGAATATTGTAGACAAATTCTAGAATTATCAGATCAAGAAGAAAATACTACAAACTGCCAGAAAAATCATTCAAATATCATGGAGCCACTGTCAGGGTTACACAGGATTTAGAAGCTTCTACATTAAAGGATTAGAGGGTTTGGAAGATGATATTCCAGAAGGCAAAGGATCCTGGATTAACCAAGAACCTACTACTCTCAAAATTGAGCATAATCTTTCAGGGTAAAATGTGGATATTCACTGAAATAGAGGACTTTCAATCATTCCTGATGAAAAGACCAGAGGCAAAAAGAAAATTCAGTCTTCAAAAATGAGACTCAAGAGAAGCATAAGAAGGTAAACAGGATAGAGAAAAACAAAATAAAACATTATTCAATAAGGTTAAACTTTTTACATCCCCATATGGGAAGATGATACCAATGATTCTAGTGAATTGTATCTTTATTAGGGCAGTTAGAAGGGGTATATATAGAGAGGGTGGGAATAATTTGATTTTGATGTGATGATATAAGAAAAAATTAAGGGGTGAAAAAATATTGTACTGGGAGAAGAGGAAAGGGGAGGCAAAATAGGATGAATTACATCACATGAAGAGGCAGAAAATACCTATTACAGTAGAAGGAAAGAGGGGAGGGGAGTGACCATTGTTTGAACCTTACTCTCATTGGACTGGGCTCAAAGAAGGAATAACACTCACTCAATTGGATATAGAAATTTTTTTTATACTATAGGGAAGTAGGAAAAGAAAGGGGAAAGAAAAGGGAAGAGGTAGATAGAAGGGAAAGCAGAGGTAGTAGGGGAAAGAAAAGTGAGGAGGGCTAATACAAAGGTGGGCAGATTTAGGGAGGCAGTGGTCAAAAGCAAAACACTGATGTGGAGGACCAGGGTGAAAGGAGAAAGAGAAGTACAATTGGGGGGGGGAGGGAGGAAATGGAATAGAGGGAAATATACCGTATTCTTAACTGTGAATTTGAATGGGATGACCTCTCCCATAAAATGGAAGCAGACAGCAGAATGGATTGCAAACCGTAATCCTATAATACGTTGTTTACAAGAAAAAATATTTGAAGTAGAGAGATAAACACAGAGTAAAGGAAAAAAGCTAGAGCAGAATATATTACACTTCAGCTGAAGTTAAAAAAAAAGAAGAAGCAGGAGTAGCAATCCATATCTCAGACAAAGCAAAAGAAAGCATAAACCTAATTAAAAGACATAAGGAAGGAAACTACATCTTGCTACAAGATACCATAAACAATAAAAGTAACATCAATACTAAACATATATGCACCAAGTGGTATGGCATCCAGATTTTTAGAGGAGAAGTTAAGAGAATTAAAGGAAGAAATAGATAGCAAAACTATACTAATGGGGGACCTCAATGTCTACCTCTTAGAACTAGATAAATCTAAACACGAAATAAACAAGAAAGAAGTTAAGGAGGTGAATTGAATTTAAGAAAAGTTAGATATGGTAGACTTCTGGAGAAAATTGAATGGGGATAAAAGGAATATACCTTTTTCTCAGTGGTACATGGCAACTACACAAAAATTAACAATGTATTAGGGCATTAAAACCTCACAATCAAATGCAGAAAGCATTAAATGCATCCTTTTCAGATCACAATGCAATAAAATTATATATAATAAGGGGCCATGGAAAGATACACTAAAAGTTAATTGGAAACTAAATAATTTAATACTAAAGAATGAGTGGATCAAACTACAAATCATAGAAACCATGAATAATTTCATCGAAGAGAATGGTAATAATGACACAAAATAACAAAACTTATGGGATGCAGTCTGAGCAGATCTTAGGGGAAGTTTTATGTCTTTAAATCCTTACATGGATAAAATAGAGAAAGAGGAGATCAATGAATTGGGTATGCAACTGAAAAAGACAGAAAAGGAACAAATTAAAGATCCCCTAGAAATTCTGAAAATCAAAGAAGAGATCAAAAGAAAGAAAGAAAACTATTGAACTAATAAATAAAAGTAAGAGCTGGTTCTAAGAGAGAACCAATAAAATAAATAAATCTTTGCTTAATTTGATTTTAAAAATGAAAGAAGAAAATCAAATTACCAGTATCAAAAATAAAAAGAGTAGATTTATCAACAATGAAGAGCAAATTAAAACAATAAACAAGAGCTATTTTGCCCAACTGTATACCAATAAATCTGATCATCTAAGTGACATGGATGAATATTTACAAAACTACAAATTCCCTACATTAACAGAAGAGGAAATAAAATACTTAAATAGTCCCATTTTAGAAAAGGACATTGAACAAGCCATCAATGAACTCCCTAAGGAAAAATCCCCAGGGCCATTTGGATTTACAAGTGGATTCTACCAAACATTTAAAGAATGATAAATTCCCGTGCCATATAAACTATTTGGAAAAATAGGCAAGTCCTACCAAATTCTTTTTATGACACAAATATGGTGCTGATACCTAAGCCAAGAAAAACCAAAATTATAGACTAATTTGGGGAGACGGAATGGGAGTTAGGGATGGAGGAAAAAGTTTGGAGCTCAAAATCTTATAAAAGTGAATGTTGAAAATTTTTCTTTACAAAATTAAAATACTATTAAAAAAGAAAAAAAGGAAGGAAGTTCCAGTTACCCTCAAGAAGCTTACATTCTATATCAGAGTTTCCACCTAGTTCTCAGAACAAAGTTGAAAATCCTTAACTTAGTTTTTAAGATGACCCCTGATCTGTTCACTTCTTACTAATCCATTTATTTTTATTTCTTAACACTTCTTCTCATGACATTTGTGTTCCTTCCAACATGGTCTCTTCACTGACAATGCCTCTTCCGCCTTTCTAAATAAAAATAGATACTATCCTTTAAGTCTTAGTTTAATATGTCTATTACAATGTATACAAAACTACTTTAAAATATATCAATTTATCTAATATCAGAAATTGTATAGGCTATATTATCCATTCTGCCTATTTTGATATTTGTTCTTGTTTTTATGGTTTATCTACATATTTATTTAAATGCATAAATACTTAGGTATGTATGTGTACATATGTACACACACATATATACACATACATATCCTGACTCCTCAATGACATTGTTGCAAACTCTGGGGCAAAAGTCATGAATTTTTCATTACCTACCATGCATAGCACAATACTTTGTGCACAGTAAGCACTCTGCTGTCCAACTGAATGATATTTCATTTGATGGAAGCATTAGGGAAGAAAAGGGGAAAAATAGAACTTCAATTTTAATGATGACATCTTTTAATGCTAAAATTCTATCCTTTCAAATGCTGTAGTTTTTACCAACATAATTCCCATGAAAATTTCCAGCAATTTGTCCACTCCTCATATGTCATAAAGTCATAGATTCTAGCTGAAAGAGTCCTTGGAGATTATGTTTATTTTATAGATGAGGAGAATGAGACCCAAAGAGATTAAAGTTCAAGGTCATATGAGAAGTAAAGGACAGAATGAGGCTTTGAGTCTGGGTCAACTTATAGCTTACAAAACTAAGTGGAAGTTTCTTCACCAAAGTCTCTAAATTAGTATTAAATTTTGAACCAGGAAATAAGATTTTCAAGAGTTACAAGTTACCTCAGCAGATACCCAGTTGGCTATAGAAATCTATTTTATCCAACAATGAAGTAGGAGGAAAAAGGGATAAGAAAAAGGCAAAGGAATGATAAAAGATTGGGTGGATTAAGGGATGGTCAGAAGTAAAACAGATTTTTGAGAAAGGATAGGGTAAAAAGCAAGAGAGAAGGATAGATGGAAAAAATATAATGGATGTAAATATACAGTTAATAATAATCATAACTATGAATACGAATGGAATGAACTCACCCAAAGAATATAAGCAGATAGTAGAATGTATTGGAAACCAGAATCCAACAATATGTTGTTTATAAGAAACACACTCAAAACAGAAAGACATGCACAGAGTTAAAATAAGGACCTATAGCAGAATCTATTCTGCTCCAACTTACATAAAAAAGGCAGGGCCAGCAATCATCTTAGAAAAAACAAAATAGACCTAATTAAGAGAGATAAGCAGGGAAATTACAATTTGGTAAAAGTACCATAGGGGATACTCATCAGTTGGGGAATTGCTGAACAAGTTGTTGTATATTATTGTGATGGAATACTATTTTATTCCTGGGGAGAACTATATGAACTGATGTAAAGTGAAGTGAGCAGAACCAGGAGATGATTGCACACAATAACACAATATTATTATGGTGATCAACTGTTACTTAGCTTCTCTGATAAGAACAGTGATCCAAGGTAATTCCAAAGGAGTCATGTTGAAAAATGCTAACTACCTCCAGAGAAAGAAAAATTGAGCTCTGAGTGTACTTTTTTCCTTGTTATTATTTTGTGACATTCTTTATAGGGACATGTTTTGCATGATTTCAGATGTATAACTGATATTACATAATATTACACTCCTTGCCTTCTCAATGGGGGGGGACACAGAAGAGAATATGGTACTCAAAATAAAAAAAATAATCAAAAATGAATAAAAAAATCAAAAATTAAAAATAAATAATATATTTTTTTGAAATGTAAACTTCTTGAGGGAGGGCTGGGATTGTTTTTCATGCCTGTATTTACATCTTCAGGGCTTATTCTCATTCTTGCTCTCATTCATTGCTTTCTGTTTTCCAGGTCTCACAGGTCTCCAAATGCAACACTTTCACTGAAACTTACTTGGGGAGAGAATACTCTACTTCTTTTCTTGACTTTAATCAGACCCCTACACAGAAATAAACCACTCAGAATTTCCCCACCCACTCTGTGGTGTCAAGCCATTTTTTTCTCCTTTGCTAACCCCTACCTTTTTGTTATTCTGCCCTTCCCCTCTTCTGTATACCCAAATCATGAAGAAGGAAAAAAGAATGACAAGAGCTTATTGGAACTTAAAAGATATCGTTTCAATCCTTTTCCCCTCCTACCCTAGATCTGAATTTCACCTTCAACAAAATATTTTTCTCTTTATTTCCTCAGTTTTGAACATTAAAAAAATTGACTATATCATCTTGCATGGCATGTATATACAGCATTCTCCAAGTCTCAAATTATATAATTTCAAAATATTTCTACCCCTTTAGAATTAGTTTCTTTTTTGAGATGTTTAAATTAATTCACCCTGCATTTCTCCATCATTTTTATAATATTACTATAGTGTATTGAGTAAATTGATTACTATTATATGTCCTATCTGAACCAAAGCAGAAACAAAGGGTTATGAAAAGGTTTCAGAGAGCCAAAAAGCAAAAATGCATGCTCAGTTCAGAGTTTTTTCACTGCATGGCTCAAGGCTATATTTGACAAGCTAGGGGAAAGGTTATGGCAATCAGCTCATGAAAGTCCCCATTTCTTCCCTCTCCTCACTCTTTCATATCTCTTAGACATGGAACTAAAGAAAGATTTGGGACTTGAGTGTTCCTGCTGAAAATTCCACAATTGGTAATACTAAACCTATTCTCTTGTCAGGAAATAAATGCAAGGTCATAAGGTTCATGCTGCAACTTTTTAAGAGAAAGAAAAGATTGAACATGACATACCATTAAAAATCTAATAGCCCTTGACCTTGAGTTTTCCATATAGAACTGTATGGGTCTTCATTTTCTTACAACAAATATTGAGTTGGAATTCTGCTTATCTACTTTACTGTTAATGAATCCTTTAGGGGAATTTAGGGGGAGATTATTGAGGACTTGAATTTTGACATTCACTTGATGATCTTCTTCCACCCTCCTTTCCCTACTGAAGACTAATATTCAGGGGTCAATGCCTCTAGTATTGACTAGTGACATGCTCACTATGGTGTTGGAGTTTGTCTTTCCAGTCACGATGATAAACCATGAATTGAATTTCAAATTTTGGCAGCTTTTAGATGGACATAATTATCACAAGAGCTAATAAAATTATACAGCCCATCATCTCTTTGAAAGAAATACAGTATCTAAATGAAATATTAATAAACAACTGTGGAACAGCTGTGATGTGAGAACTATTCCAACAATTAGGAGGACCATCCTCGAGAAATGACTTTCTAATAAATTTCAAGCTAGAGGAAGGAAAGAGTTTTCTTTTTTTTCTTTTTTTGACTTTTTATTTTTGGAGGGAGGAAGGCAAGGCAATTGAGGTTAAGTGACTTGTCCAAGGTCACACAGCTAGTCAGTGTCAAATGTGTGAGGTCAAATTTCAACTCGGGTCCTGCTGACTCCAGGGCCAGTGCTCTATTCACTGTGCCACCTAGGTACCCACAACAAAGGATGTTTCTGTGGAGATCAGAAGCAGTTGCTCCTAGGAATAGCCCTTCTAGAAGTGTAAGAAAATATTGACCCACATGATGAATTTGTTTGAGGTATTCATTATAGTCCTTTCTGAAGGAAGGAATAGGGATTAGATGGCCTCAGAAAATACTTTCATACCCTATCATTATACTAGGAAGAATCTATTGCCCAAAGTTTGGGCTGAGAGAAGCATCAGTATATATTAAAAATGTATTCCTGCCTGTATTTCTCTACTTTTCCCATTAGAATTCACTCTATGATTTATGAATGATTTAATTTCCTGTCAGTGTGTTCCCTTCCATTTGGTAAGCATGCAACTTTCATATTCATACAAACAGTTGTCTGCAAAGATTCTTCTATAGCTATGTTTTCCCAACATTAAATAGAGTGCTCCCTTTTATGTAATCAACATTTCATCCTCCTTTTCTCCCTGGAGAACAAAAAGAGATCTACACATTTACCTGATGCTGATCATACCGTATACACACAGCAGATGCTGACATAGCAGTAAACAGGCACATGTGAATTAGAATGCACCACCACATGTCACGTCACATACTTTGCCTTAGCTGTTCTTCTAAAATAAAACCTAATATTTTTAAATACCATATGTTGCATTCTTATAAGAATGAGTTCATGTTAAAATAAAACATATTTTTTATTTTATCATCTCTCCCTTAATTAGTGACATTTTCCAAAAAGATATCCTTTGTTTTCAGAATATTGCCTTAGTGATTGTGAGAGGAACCAGAGAGGTTGAAGAATGGAGAAAGGATGCAAAAGAACTAGGCCATTTAGTCTTCATCTCCTCCTACTTTGTCCACTGTAGTTCCATATGTCTTTGCATTCACCATTCATAATGCTCTTCATATCTTCTATATTGTAGAATGTTAAGATTGGAATGGAAAAATATTGTTAATACCAATCCACATAACAACCAGAGTCACAGAATGATGGAGACCTGAGAATACTCTAGCAATTGCTTCTCTAATCTTCCATCATTCTTTTTTTACACAGGCAATGAAAAGTTGTACCAACAAGTTTTTCAAGAGATAAAAGGATTCTGCCTCACACATTTTGTTTTTTCCTACCTATGAATCATTCATTATAATATTCATGAAAAAGAGAGATGGAACTGAGGCTATATGTCTTTTCAAAATATAAAGACACATATGGTAAATGATCCAAACATAGATGAACATATTAGGCCTAGGTATCAGGACTATATTTTCAAGACTGAACTATAAAATTCAGAATGTTATGGTAGATAGTGAGTTGGCCTTAAATTCAGGAAAAGCTGGATTTAATCTTGCCTCTGACAAACATTGACTGAGCGACCCCAAAACAGTCACCTTACCTCTTAGTATCCAGTATAAGACTTGAAGGCAGGGATTCTTAACCTGGGATCTATGAATTTTTTTTAAAATATAATTTGCTCACTATATTTTGTTAAAGAAAAACCCCTGTGAACTGTTAAGTGAAAGAAACCTCAGATCCGTAAGAGCGACCTGGAATTAACCAGACTCTGATCACAGTTTACACAGGTTATAAATGCATTTGTAAATTGCCTAAGAAGAAGAAGCTTGCAAGCTGGAACAGTGTCAGTGTTCTGACATGTTCAAGGCACAGTTGGAAAGTGGGAGGTATTGACATTTTTCAAACAGATGATAAGAACCGGTGGTCTACCATGTTATCAGAAAGACTGAGGTTAGTGATTCGCTGCTCATCTAATCAGCATTCTTATCCATGTCCATGACCAAAGATTTTTGGGAAGGGGATATGGGACACAAGGATCTGAGTGGATCGTGATTCTGGGAGGTGTGTGTGTGTGTGTGTGTGTGTGTGTGTGTGTGTGCACGTGTAGGGGTAGGGGTCAAAATCTATCATAGACTGAGTGTCCAGATCCTTTAGGGAGCCAGGCAAGGGAGCTTAGTCTTCAGGCTGACTATGGGTATTTGTGTAAGAGGAAGACAGTTTTAGAAGGGGACAACCTCTTATTATTTTTTGATGGTACAGTAGATTCTTATTCAGGTACATGATAGATTAAGTGATCTTTGAACTCTTCCAATTCTAAAATTAGATAATTCTAAGATGAAATCTTTTTGGAAATGAAAATGAATATTTGGGATAGTTTCTTTATTAAAGAAAAAAACCCCTGTGAATTGTCAAGTGAAAGAAACCTCAGATCCATAAGAGGGACCTGGAATTAACCAGAGTCTCATCACAGTTTACACAGGTTATAACTGTACTTATAAATTACCTGAAAAGAATAAGCTTGCACGCTGGAACTGTGTCAGTGTTCTGACATGTTCAAAGCTTAAGGTTCTGCATAGGCTAGCATCATCGAGCTTATTCTGTTAGTCATGGTGTGTACAGAAGGATTCGAATCAGGATCTTACCAGCAATGGACTAATGTGTAAGTCAGAAAAATCACAGGCTCTTGTCAGCTCTATGGCCTTCTACTTAGAAGATGGCAATGATACATTAAAATTGCATTTTATTTTTTGCCAAGATTTGTGATTTCATTTGTGTACAAAACTCCAAGAGTGGAAAATCCTTTCAATAATGGCAACTAGCAAATCAAGTACAATTTAAAATGTTAGGGTACTTCCTAGAACATTCAGAGGTTAAGTGGAAAATCAAAGCAAGGAACTGGACCCAGGTATTTCTAAATCCAACAGTGGACTTCAATGCTTTTAACATTCAAGAATGTGAACATCTTACATAGACAATGTTGCCTTATTTTAGCATCCAAATGATGGGTGGAAGTGACCTGTGGGCAATTGTCAGTTAATCAGGACTCCCATTATGTGTGTGTATCTATATATCTATATCTCTATATAAAAAATTATATATAATATATATCATGATACATATTATATATAATTTTAGATCTTTTAAAGCTCTAAATCATTTTCATAGAGCAATTATAAATGTCTATTTGTATAAGATATTCAATTCTCTAACTGGACAGACTCCTTCACCAGACCCCCGAAACCAATATTCATGGGGGATTTAATTCATCCAACTCAGGAGTTTCTGTCCAGGGACTAAACCCTTTGGTTTGGGGATTGAGTGAATGTGAAATTTGTTATGTAGCAAGTCCAATAACCCAGCTAACTAAACAGGCCATTTAGATATATGCCTTGCTACTGCGCATATTCCACCCTCATTTCCACTTCTTGCTCTAGGCATAGTAATCATATCCATAACACCATTCTATCTGGAGAGAGGATAAATTGCAAAATATATCACCTTACTACTTTGTGACTTTGCTGACCAAAATGACCTCTGGTCATAGTTCCTTTATACATGCTAACTTCTTGTCTTCTTCATTAGAAAAATACGCTTGAGGGCAGATATTAACTCACTTTGGTATATGTGTCTATAGCACTTAGCACAGTTCCTGGAACATAGTAAGTACAGAATAAATACTTGTACCTTCTTTCCCTTTCCCTTTCTTTCCTTCCTTCCTTCCTTCCTTCCTCCTTCCTTCCTCTCTCAAATGTTTCATGTTTCAAAAAGTGATAGTCATAAAGTCTATTAAAAGTAAGTCCAGCTTCAAATTTTACCTCCTGCATAACAGTATTTTGACCCTGGGCAATGTGCTTAACCTCACAAAATCTCAGTTTCTTCAAGTGTAAAGCAAAGGAATTGTTCTCAATGACCTTTAAGTTATTTTAAAACTCTAAACCTATTTTCCTAATTACATAAAGCATATCCTTATTATTATGGAATACAGAGGAAATCCAAATAGTATTTTTTTTAAAAAAGCAAGTGAAATCAGACAATAGTGAATGATAATGCATATACATAATTTATTGGTTATGAGCTAGCATACTTCAATTTAGGGAGAACAGGGACAAATATATAACTAGAAAGAGTATTTATGAAAATCCCCTTTCCAGATTTGGAAATGAAGGGAGTAGGAGTTTGCCCTGATGAGGTCAGCTTTTGAGGGTAACCAGTGAGACAGGCAGTATGTGCATATTGAATATTAAAAGACAAGTCCCATTGTGGATAAACAAAGCCTGTCAGAAATCAGAAGATAGTGAATCATAGATGAAGTTTGCCCTTTGTTAGAGGCATACGAATCATTATGAGAAGGAAATAGCCTTGAAAACATAAAAGGAAATATAAATAGCCAGAATAACTTAACCTTTCCATTGGAAAAAAAAAATTAAATGTGTCAAGGGTTTTACCTTCACCCTTGATCTGCACCTTTGAAAAAGGTGTACATTTAAAATTGAATGAAGGTTTACACATTAGTAATCATTGTAAGAGAGAACAGGTAGAAAAAAGCCAAGCATGAGAATAAAAAATGAAGACTGACAGAATATATTTGAAAAGTGAAAGTCTTGAGGTGTGTAGAAAGTTCTTGTTATTATAGATCATTGGTCCTCAATTTGTAGTTTATGAGCAATATAATATTTCTGAAACTACTTCAAGTGGTTTATAAAATCCCCCAGTACTACCTATATCTTGACTATTACCTGTTAAATGTAAGCCTACTGTGGGGTTTATTAACTTGCAGAATGTCAGTGCTCTTTGCAATCCATTAGGGACTTTCAATCCCTATTTGTAATAGGTAGAAAAAATGAGACCTATTATTTTAGGAGATCTATAATTTATTTGTGGGTAAGTATGGTAATTACATTCAGTTTTATGAGATTTTAACCTGCAAAATAAAAGCAATGTTCAGGTCACATGACTATGTTTCAGAGCCCTAACTAGCAATTTACATACTTTGGAAAAGCTGAGGATGAGGAGAGGGAGGAGGCTTATCTGGGAGCCTTGAAAATTGAAATGGTGGTATTAGCAAGTCTAAATTTATTGTACTGAGACAGAGCACTGGTGGCTCCCTCCTAGGTAAATCTCTTCGTTTATAAAGAAAAACAGATTAATGGATGGGACAATTAAGTGCATCATCAAACCATTAATTCAGTAGAACGTTGTTTTATTTTTTCCTTTAGTAAAGTGACCATCTGCTTGCCTTAATTTAGAAAATATTCAACTTATAGTTCTATATTTATCTCCTAATTAAAGTCTTCTCTGATTAAGTCTACTTCTTATTGATGACAGGAACCTAAATTTGGAAATGAAAATAACTTTAGAGGTCACCTTTTCTGTTTGACAGTGAAGTAACTGAGACCCAGACCCAGTGATTGATCAAGTTCATATAGGTGACCTCATGGCAGAACAGGGATTTCATGGTAAGTCCTCAGAGCCCAGATCACTGCACTGCATTGTCTTCCAAGTAATCACCCCTCCTGACTACTTTGCCTAACCTTGTTTG